>NC_056668.1:92464567-92764567 GCF_018350195.1 Panthera tigris | reverse complement strand
TTATAATGATATTTCTAACTCAGTGCTAACACTGTGTTCTTACTGAGATTTTTTTTTTTTTTTTAACGTTTATTTATTTTTGAGATAGAAAGAGACAGAGCATGAACGGGGGAGGGTCAGAGAGAGGGAGACACAGAATCTGAAACAGGCTCCAGGCTCTGAGCTGTCAGCATAGAGCCCAACACGGGGCTCGAACTCACAGACCGCGAGATCATGACCTGAGCCGAAGTCGGCCGCTTAACCGAATGAGCCACCCAGGCGCCCCGAGATTTTTTTTCTGTAATTGTACCTCCGTTTCTCTTGTGCTGAAAAAAATCTTGATATTTTTTTTTTTTTACAAAATATTACTGCTTGTTTTACCTAACAGTAAAAAGAAAATAATTTCCAAACAGTAACACCATTAATGTAAACAAGAAGATGAGAAGATAAAGCTTAAGTTTTCCTTTCAGTTCTTTCTGTCCTTAGATTACATCTGAGGACATGTACCTCTAAGTAAATGTACCGCATCTTACGTTACTAAGATGTAACAGTGAGGTTACGTCTCACCATTGATGTGTGTAGTCAGCTTACTGTGGTCTCAAATCACTCACAATCCCTCATTTCTATGTGCTACAGAAACCCTTACCTAGAGTATGATTGTTCCTGTTTCTTTTCAATTTGAGGTTATTAATCGTCTTATAGGTGGCCATTCTCAGATTTTTAGAAGCTTTTACGTTGTCTTCAGAGGAGAATGAAAATCGCTTAAGAGACAGGAGGGAAAGTTCTGTGAATGAGTTTCATTTAAGTCACCATTTGATTTATCAACAGTTACTGCATGAATGGTAGGTGTAAGATTCAAACGCATGAGTTCTAGCTGGGCAACCAATTCTGCTTTTTACTATTTAACAGTCAAAAAGTATATTAATATTATGTCTAAGCTCCTGTGGAAAATTTTTTGAAGCTGTAAAACAAGGATCACTTCATATCTAAAGGCAAAATTGCTTCCGGGTCTACTTATTGAAATTTCAGGATCAGTGGTTCTTCTAGATTCAGATTCTTTGATACAAGCAATTGCTCTATTTTCTGTTGTGTACAGTCTAGGCTTACTCTGAGGACAGAGCTACTTCTTGTTCACTATTTCTAATTTCCAACTGTGGAGATAAAATGTTCCAGATAATAAGTCCATTATTTCTAAGATTGGGTTTTCCTAACTTAGAGTTTTGGGAGTTTAGAGATAATATCTCGAAGGCTCACTCTTATTATGAGGCAACCTGGGGGATGGTATTCTGGCATCATTGGATGGTTAACTGGGAAGCTCTTGAAAATTCAGTTCAGGAAGAATCTAGGGGATTTATGAGGCAGAGAAGGAAAGAAGCCTAACCAAATAGAAGATTTATGTTCCTGTCAAGGGTGGGTGGGGTGGAGACCAGAGTACAGTCTTGGAAGTCATTTTCTAGAGGGATTTTATAGGTGGTTGAGGGGACGCCCACTGAGACTTTTTCTCAAGGTCTTCAATAACGTCTTGGGTATTTGGCAGTAAACCTTATCTGTTAACTACACATACACACACACACACACACACACACACACACCCCAAATCTATCTTGGTCAGAAGAGCATTTTCCAGGATTTTCCTTAGATATCTCATGATCTATCAAAGAAAAACTACCTTTTAAAAGATATTTATTTTGAGAGACAGAGAGAAACAGGGAAAGAACAGAGAAAGAGAGACAGAGACAGAGAGAGAATCCCAAGCACACTCCAGGCTGTCAGTGCAGAGCCCCACTCAAGGCTTGATCTCACGAACCAAGAGATCGTGACCTGAGCCAAAATCAAGAGCTGGATGCTTAACCAACTGAGGCACCCAAAAGGAAAAAAAAAAAAACAAACAAACAAAAACAAAAAACCAACAACTAGTTTTTGAAGTCATTTCTCTTTATCTGTTCCAAATTTTAAAATATTTCACAGATTGGTGACCATAATGATCCAGCACTCATGAGCATAGATGGGGCTCCCTTCTAATGTGCACACTGGTGTGTCCATAGCAGGTAGGTTTTACCTAGGGATGCAAGCTGGGCACCATTCTTTTTACAGATCTTACAGAAAATGCATGAGGTGGAATCTCACAGATCTAGACAGATAGATGGGCAGACAAAAAGCCTAATTTTTTTTCCCTCCTTTAGATGACAGAGCTTTTTGAACAATGCAAGATTAGAGCCCAGCTAAGGCAGCCCTGGAGGGTAAAAAAGGAAGCAATAATAATAATAATAATAAGCAGGACTTTAGCTTATCATTGTTTCTCATCCTGCTATCACTGCTGCTGGATTTTGGTAGGAATTGTTCCAAATCTCCCAAGACTGAGACAAATTGCAAAATCCTGTGAAAATGGAGGGCAGGGCCACTGCTTGCTGGTGTTACACCAAGGTGCAGATGAGAAAAAAGAATTCTTTTCTCAAGACACGTTTGTCTGTTGGAAAATTGAGGTAAAAAATATACAAATCTACAATATCTACTATATGAATGGCACCCCCTAGGATTGGGTAGCTCACAGTCTGAACATGTGGTAGCTCTGGGAACTCTGGACTGGAGAGGTCTATCTGGGAGGATGCATAGAGTGAGGCCCTTAGGAACAACCCTGGTGGTTAAGAGCAGGGCAGAGGAAGAAAAGGAACACTTGGGATAATGTTCCTCCAAAAAAAAGATATCTGAGAGCTGTAGCTGGATTGGAAGGCAGGGTAGGAATTGAAGCCATCCCTATATTTCTTGGTTACGGCTCCCAAACCAGAGATAGGAGATGGGGGGAAGAGGCAAAAAATGTTGGGAAAGGCAGTGTGGTGATTGCAGTCTTTTCGCCCCCACTTAGCCATGTGAGAATGGACCTTGGGCCTGGAATACTTTCTTACCAAGAGGTAAGGAGCCCATGCACCTGCACTTGGCTTATTGCCCTGCGTGGGAATAGCTTTCAGGCTCAAGGTGTATTCCTTTGTTCTGCTTACATGCCTGTGTCAGTGCCTCAGGCACACCTCCAGCTTTCTGTGTGCCGGACCCCGCAGGGGTGAGGCTGGAGTCAAGTCTTCACCTGCAGCGTGAAATAGTTGACCCTGGGGGACTGGCATACTGCAAGGGGCTGAATCTTAAGCACCCTTTCTCTCCTCTTGCTATTCAGTGATTATCACTTGAACTTGGTATGCAGGTTTTCTGCTCTCAGTGACCTCAAATCATGCACTGGTTTCTTTCCTGGGTGACCTTACTGGTTTTTTAGTCTTGACTCCACTTATATTCTATCCTGATCTATCTATATGATCTATCCTGATCAACCAGTGAAAGGTAAAGCAGAAAGAGATGGTGTGATGGACTAAACAATGGCCCCTCAAAGATGTTCCTGTTCTATTTCCCCAAAACTATGAATATGTTACTTTACACAGCAAAGGGAACTTTGCAGATGGGAATAAATGAAGGATCTTGAGGTAAGGAGAATCTCCTAGGTTGTACAAGTGGGTCCAGTGCAATCACAGGTTTTAACATGAGAGAGGCCGGAGGGTGACAGTCATCATGACGTGATGACAGAAGCAGAGGGAGAATAAGGAGATGCGACGTGAGGCCACAAGCCAAGGAATGTAGGCAGCCTCTAGAAGCTGGAGAAAGCAACAGATTCTCTCCAACAGCCTCAAGAAGGAACCAGTCCTGCCACCATCTTGGTTTTAGGCCACTGAGTTTGATTTTGAACCTCTGACTTCCATAAATGTAATGTAATAAATTTGTGCTGTTTTAAGCCATTAAATTTGTAGCAGCAATTAGATACTAATGTAGATGGCTTGCAATCAGACCCAAGAGTAAAGCAAGGCCAGGAGTTCTTTCTAATAGGCAAGTCACAGTCTGGAAGAAGAGAACTAAAATTTACTGAGTGCTCTATTATGTACTAAGTAAAAGACTACACATTTAATATGTGTGTTCTGCCTTGCCTAGTTGTATAAAGAGCAGGGACTTTGGAGTCAAATAGCCCAGGACCTGGGTGGGATCCAGCTCAGCCCTAATTTTTGCTGGGTTGCTTTGCATTTCTGAACTTCACTGAACCTCACTATAAAATGCTGATACTATGGGTCCCTGGGGGGCTCAGTCGGTTGAGCCTCCAACTTCAGCTCACGTTCTCATGGTTCATGGGTTCAAGCCCTGCATGGGGCTGTGTACTGACAGTGCAAAGCCTGGAGCCTGCTTTGGATTCTGTGTCTCCCTCTCTCTGTGCTCCAACCCTGCTTGTGTGCTCTCTCTCCCTCTCTCTCTCTCTCTCAAAAACAAACATTAAAAAAATTTTAAACTAAAATGCTGATACGAACCTTGCAGTGTTGTTCTGAGACCATGAAATAATGTATCTAAAACTCCTATGATAAAGTATTGTTCACATTGCTGTTATTGATATTATTATCCTCAGAGCAAAGTATGGTAGATCCATGTGTCTCCTAGGACTGGCAATAAGGCCACATGTGGGTTTAAACAGCCCCTCTTTGTTTCCTGGTCCACTGGCTGCCCCCTGTTCCTACAGCCCTTCTGCTGCAGGCCTTGCTCCGTTATTAGATCATGTCAGCTAGTTGTTGCTCTTTACTCTCTCCTTAAATATAAGAGGCCTCAAATGTCCCTGTCCCTACCCGCAGCTTGTACTGCCGAATTTCACAACTTGTCACTTAGAGGGTGCTTGGGTAAAAGCAAATTATAAATGGATAATGATATTTGCATGGCCCTTTACAGTTTTGTGAGCTGTTTTGTGTTATACTTAAGGGTTTCCTGGATGCCTGCTTCTCTGACTGTTGAGCAAGACCTTTCACTCTTCCTGCTCTCAAGAAGCAGGTTAGCCAAATAGTGGTTCTTCTGGCCTGCAATCTGTTTTAGTAGAGAAATCACCTTCTAATGAGGCAGAATAAATTAGAATGCATAGAATGCACAAAAGATATTCCAGAGAGTTTTAAATAAGGTGGACTAATTTTGCCTACCAGATTGTCCCTCCTGAAGGGACTACTTTGGAGTCAAACAGAATACCTCTTACAAGCTGAATGAACTTGAAATTACTTTAAAATAAATACACACACACACACACACACACACATATATATATATTCAGAAATAACATCCCACATGTGATTACTGTATAATTACATGTGTAATAAACTACTCAGAAAATATCCATTTCCTTTCTTTCCTTAGTTCACATGGGCTCATTTTTAATTCTCAGTTCTTTTCTGTTTCTGTGTTGACCATTGTTCAGATATATCCTCAGTTTTGCATTGCCTTGATTGTGAGATTTAAAGAAGTCTTTCATGTCCAGGTTTCAATAAATATAAGAGGAACCTGGGGCATCCGGGTAGCTCAGTTGGTTAAGCGTCTGACTTTGGCTCAGGTCATGATCTCATGGTTTGTGACTTTGAGCCCTGTGTCTGGCTCTGTACTGACAGCTTAGTACAAGCCTGGAGCCTGCTTGGGATTCTGTGTCTCCCTCTCTCTCTGTTCCACTGCCCCCCCCCAACTCATGCTCTGTTTCTCTCTCTCTCAAAAATAAACATTAAAAAATTTAAAAATTATATAAGAACCAAAAGTGTCACAAAATGAATAAAAAGAAACAATGGCCATAAGAAGAATACAGATGCGGTTTGGTATGTTGATCATCAGGTAAAATAACCCATATAGAGAAAGCAATGAGAGTTTATTTTACATTTTCATGGTGGATGAATCCTCATAAATTTTTATTATTGCAAATAAATAAAAAGTTACATTATAATTACATACTCTATTATCTGAAGGACTTTTAAAAAGAATTCACACAAGAATGGAAATACAAACATATCAACCTTCTTCCTCCTAGGGTTAGTACTCATAGCAAAACCACAGAGGAACAAAAGTGAGACCTTAAAAAAAAAAAGGAACAAGAAACAGCTCCTGTTTGTTCCTGGAATAGAATTTGAATTAAACTTAAAAAGGAAGTTTGCTTCCTCTTGGAAATCAAACTGCATTTAAAAAAAATCAGAAGGAACAAAATCAGTTATATAATTTTGGTTGACAAAGAACTTTATTGGGGGGATGGGCCAAGTGTGTAACTGATTTTGCTTTATACTACAATGACACCTGTTTTCTTCTCAGGTGGGGCAAAGGTTTCAGTTATGCTCATTAACTGAAAGGGCTTTTATACCTCATTAATTCAAACTCCCCTAGATGCTACCAGACTGATACTATGAATGGGTTTCACATTCCATGGGAGACTTTCATTTATCAACTATAATAATGAATGTGAAACCATCAAATACCGTTTTGGATATATGGACTTCATTTCAGAAGCTGCCTTATCAGGGCACCTGAGTGGCTCAGTTGGTTGAGCTTCCGACTTCAGCTCAGATCATGGTCTCCCATGAGTGAGTGAGAGCCCCACATCTGGCTCACTGCTATCAGTGCAAAGCCTGCTTCAGATCCTTTGTCTCTCTCTTTCTGCCCCTCCCCCACTTGCACTCTATCAAAAATAAATAAACATTAAAAAAAAAAGCTGCCTTATGAACAATCACATGAAATGTGATTCTTCCAGAATCCTAGAAGGACTTAAATTACCCCAAACTTTCCCCCTCAATATACAGTAGTTAGACTAGATTTTTCTGCCTGTGTAACACTTTGCCTACACGGAAAAGGTGAAGTCTTGGTGGATGATTCAGATTGCCAAAGGTTTAAAACATTCACAAACATGTCTGAACATCGTAAGCGAAACTCATCCTATCCATGAAAAGTGAATTACTGCCTTTCTTTCTCTTTCAGCCTCATCCACAGCAAAACAGAAAATTTGATACACTAGTTATTTTTTAATATACATGAAACAACAAAATTATTTAAATTAAAATAAATATTTAATTACCATGTAAAATCGTACCAGTGATATCCATACAAACTTTTACAAACTATAGACTGAAGTTGTTTCAGACATGGGCAAGTGACTATTGTCTATCCAATGAGTTAGCAGCTTGAATTTGTTGAGAAAGGATCATTCTTTCTTCTAAGTGCTGCTTAACCAGTGAAATACGCATCTAGAGATGTTGGTATCTATATAGCCCCCATATGGAGAGAGCCAGCCCTCATGAGATTGAGGTCAACGTGGGATTGGGAGTGGAGAAGGAGAGAGAGACAGAGACAGAGAGAGGTCTGACTGCATCTTTTAAGTACTTGGTTTTAGTTATGCCCGAATCCAGTCTGATTCCTACACTTTCCAGTTACATAGTCAATACATTCTCATTTTTGATTGAACCAGTTTGAGTTGGATTTCTGAATCCAAATTTTTTGACTCTAAAACATAGTCTATGGAGATGAGGTTTTACATAAAACAGACCCTGAATTAAGTACTCGTGCAAGACAACAAATATCACAGGGCAGTGAAAACTCTCCTATCCTGGATAAGAAAGAATGATCCCTGTAGACTTTATTTTTTAAAGAAGTTTTAGATTCACAGCAAAATTGAGCCAAAAGTAGAGAGATACACCCCCTGTCCCCCATAGATGCACAACTTCCCCCGCTATCAATATCCTATACCAGGGTAGTTCGTTTGTTATAATTGACAAACTTATATTGGCACATCCTTATTACCCCGAATCCATATTTTACCTTAGAGTTCATTCTGTCACATGGCAACAGGTTCTACAGATTTGGGAAAATGTATAAATGACATCTATTTGCTGTTACATTATCATACAGAATAGTTTCCCTGCCCCTAAAACCCTCCGTGCTCCACCTATTCGTCCTTCCTTCCTGCCAACCCCTGGCAACCACTTTTCACTGTCTCTACTGTTTTGCCTTTTCCAAAGAATCATATAATTGGAATCATGCATTAAGCATGATTGGCTTTGCCAATTAGCTTCCTTCACTTAGTAATATGCATTGAAGTTTCCTCTATGTCGTTTCATGGTTTGATAGCTCATTTCTTTTTAATACTTGAATAATACTCCCTCGTCTGGATGTACCATTTTGCGTATCCATCCATTCACCTGCTGAAGGTCATCTTGGTTGCTTCAACCGGCGATTATGAATAAAACTGCTGGAAACATCTGTGTGCAGGGTTTTGTGCGAACATAAATTTTAATTCATTTGGGTAGATACTAACTGGAATGATTGCCGGCTTGTATGGTAAGTGTGTTTAGTTTTGTAAGGAATGCCACGCTGTCTTCCAAATCAGCAGTTCCACTTTGCAATCCTACCAGCAATGAATGAGAGCTCCTATTGCTCTACACCCCCACCAGCATTTGGTCTTCTCAGTGCTTTGGGTTTTGGTAGTGGCATCTCACTGTTGTTTTAATTTGCAATTCCCTAACATGCCGTTGGACATCTTTCATACCCTTATTTTTCTGTCCACCTTCTTTCCTGAAGTGTCAGGTAAGGTCTTTGCCCATTTGCCAACAGGTTGTTTGTTTTCTTGGGTTGATTTAAGAGTTCTTTGTAAATTTTGGATAACAACTCTTTATCAGATACACCCTTTGCAAATATTTTCCCTCTGCTTGTTGGTTTTTTTTTTTTTTTTTTTTTTTTTTTAATAAAATCAGGATGTATCCTTGTACCAAGCCTTGATTTGGTGGGGGTGGGGGTGGGGTGTGTTGGTGGAAAGACATAAGGAAATGAGGGTGTATTGAGTACTTTCTACAAACTTCTGTAAAGTTACACAAATGACAAGTTTCTTTTTTGTTTTTCTCAATGTTTTATTGGTTTTTGAGAGGGTGCAAGTGGGGGAGGGGCACAGAGAGGGGGACAGAGGATCTGAAGTGGGCTCTGGACTGACAGCAGAGAGCACGATGTGGGGTTTGAGCTCATGAACCATGAGATCATGGTCTGAGCCAAAGTTGGACTCTCCAACGACTGAGCCACCCAGGTGCCCATACAAGCGACAAGTTTCTATCAAATGTGGCCTGCCTGAGAGGCAGACAGGAAGGAAAATACAGTTTTTCTAAGGATATATTTTGCCTATAGCCATAAATCCAATGTGGTTGAATGGCAGATGGGCTTGAATTTTGCAGAGTTAAAAAGCTAGAATCTCTGCACAAAGCTAAGGGTAGAGGACGTGATAAGAGGAAATGTAGTTGGATGTAAGATTGCGACCCAGACAGCTCCTAACACATGCTTTTGGGCTTTTTTAATTGGCATAGTTGACAATCACCTCCATCGTAAAAACCACTCTATGACGTGTAACTTGGGACAAGGGGAAGGTGAAATGGTCTTCTCTAACCCAGGCTATAGTTTTTCACAGTCGAAAGGTCCACAGTCATGCTGAATGCTGAAAATTTACAGAATGGATGAAGCGTTATAACCTGGTGCTATGTCACAGAATCCCTCAGATTCAGCTCTTGATTCAAGAACCATAACTAGTCAGCATCTGTGGAGCTGAATAAATATAAATAGAGGCTAATTGACTTTAAAGGAAATATGCTACCAGAGAAACCCCAAACCTATTACCCAAGAAATCAAAACCCTGCAAAAATACAAGTCCCAATGAAACCCCTAGGCCTCAGAACCCACACCAACTGGAAATAGACTAACAGTACATCCCCCAGGAAGTGAATTCTCCACCGTGCTCATCTCAGCCAAGGCAGGAGTTTGTGTATCCACATCAATGGCTCAGTGCCTGTGTGCTGCCACTTATTAAATATTTGGAACAGCACGTCTAATTGAGAGGGAGACACTGCTCTAAATTGTGCTTTGAATGTATTTTTTGTTCATGTACATTCTTGCTTAATGTAATTGGGATGGCTTCAAGTACAGTTGTAAATCTAAAATTTGGTCAAATAATAGAATAATGTGGATTTTAACCTAAAGTATAAAATCAGAAGGAAGACATTAAAAAAAGAATGCTATGGGGTGCTTGGAAAGGTTTGAGCAAGCCGCTAGTCCTAATTTTCTGTACATGTAACAGGAAAATGTTAGGATCCTTATAGCTCTAAATTTGGAGTAAAGCAAAAGTGAAAGAGCTAAGTAAAAGGAAACTTAACAATACTTTAAAAAAAGGTGGCTAATTCTGGGAAATCAGGTTTCCACTCAAACTTTGCCAAAGAAGCTTGCAGCGAATAAACACACACGCTCACACACTGTTAAGTCTTCCACACAGACACGCAAACAGACAGAATCGGTGAAAGAAAGCATCTCATAAAAGCATCTTGTTTTATTTAAACCGGAGGAAGGCATTAGTGAATTCAGCCTGAAATAGTATTACGGGCATTCTTTTTCCTTCTGGAAATTTTGCCAGCTAATCTAGGCATGCTCAGATTTACATCTTTCTACATTTTTACCCCCATTAAATTCATTCTGGAAGTCTGATTATCAGCACACACCTAGCTTTTTTTTCTTTCTTTCTTTTCTTTTCCTGGGTCCATCTTCAGAAACAGGAAAATTTGTTTTATTTTATTAATTTTTTTGAGAGAGAGAGAAAGGGAGAGAGAGTGCAAGCAGGGGAGAGGGGCAGAGGGAGACAGAGAGAGAATCTTAAGCAGGCTCCACACTCAATGTGGAGCCCAACACAGGGTTCCAATCTTATGACCCTGGGATCAGGACCTGGGCCGAAATCAAGAGTTGGGTCCTGTACCCACTGAGCCAGGCATGCACCCCCAGAAACAGGTAAAATTTGAGAGAGTGGACATGAGGAGAGTAAAGAAAGGAAGAAAGAGAAAAACACAGGAAAAGAATATAGGTCAAGGCCTGTGTGTATGGGTTTTGTACGTTTTCCTCCAAGTCAGAGTCTAACCAGTAGGCATTCCTGTTCACGAGGCCAAATTCCCTGAGTGACCCCTGAGGGAACACCCTCCTTCCCGCCTTTCTTCATTCCTGCCTTCCCTCCTTTCCAAGGACAATGCAGACAGCTGTAATTACACTTTGGGTTCTCTGGAGGTAAGGAATTATTTCTTTAACAACTAGCTACAAAGATACACACACATAATATATATTCATATACATAAAATGAATATATACTAGTTTGCATGTCTGTATCCTTAAAGCTGCAGAAATGTCTTTTCCAACTTGCTGTTCTCTTAGATGAGAATATTGTCCCTTCACACTTTATTCCTTAGGTAAAGAGGAAGTGTGTGCCAATTCAGGGTGACACAAAGGTGTTTAAATGCAACCGAGCTGGTTCAGTCAACTAGAAACTGCTCCCTTGAGTGACCAACCCAGTGCTTCACTAATTAACTAGAATGGGCAGGAAACTATTCTGGAATTTCCCAAGGACTGGGTGGGGTGTTTTAGATAAGTTTTGAATTGAGTCCAAGGTAATGTAAGAGTGCATGTTCATATTGGACTAGGAAACCCAGCAAAAGCTTTATCAATCTAAGAAAGATTAAGAAATCCTAATAAACATGATAAAGAAGGGGAAAGGAATAATAATCATAGTTCTTAAAAGCTATCTTTGGATGTAGATGACCTCAGAATGTATATTTCAGGATTTGAAGTAGTTTGTTTTTATTCCAAATTGCTGCTTCCCTTCACAGGTTGTGCAAGAGACCAAAGGTTTTTGTGCTATTTCTCCTGTACTAATATGACCCCATCACTTTTTATGTAATCACTCATTCTATCGGAAGAGGGAGGGAGTGTGCATTGACAAACCAATCAATGTCAGGGCTTACTAGAATAAACCTTATAGACTGAAAGAGCCTAGAGTTCCATGAGAAAGGACTTTACAAGTCCTGGTGTGTTGCTCCTGTGGCCTCGACCTTCCCCTGGCCATGGACAATAAGTTAATTAAAGAATAGAAAGTAAAACTGACAATGTCATTTGAAAGAAAACAACTCAGGAACTGTGAATGTTCACAGGATCTGTGTTCAATAACTGCCCTCTGTAGGTTCCCCTGAAGAGTGCACTAGATGGGACAGAGATCCCTGAGGGGACTTTTTGCTGGTTTTGTCATTACTGTACAAGCCAAAAGCCAGAACCTTCTTCAGTCTCCAAAGTGAGGAGAGATGTGATCTTAAAGCCTCCGTCTTGCCACCCTGGGCGGCCCTCTCAGGAGGGGGAACGCCAAAGCTGTTTAGGTGGAAAATGTCACAATTTGAGGGCCATGTACTGGGTGGAGGTGTTTACGGAGACGTTCACTTTGTGGATAAACGTCTCTCCTGACTTCCCCTGACCTCCTTTCATGCCAGGAGACCCAATGAGAGAGAAAAAGGAGCATGTGCTGTGGTCTAAAGGAGTTGATTCCAGTTGGAGCGGTTTCTGAGCTGTGGGTCCTTGGACAAGTCCTTCAGCTTTCTGAGCCTAAGATTTCTGCTTTCCCACTTCTCCACCACCCCCAGGTAGTAATCAAGGTGTGGAGGTGTCGTGCTTATGCAAACGCGAAGTACAGGTGTCTAGTCCTGGCTCCAGAAGAATAAGAATGCATGCAAACATCATGTTCTCACTCAAAGGACTGAGGATTGGAGAGTAAAAGTCGCCTTAGGTTTCTGTCTGTTTCCACTTTTGAGGTCCTAGGAGGCATTCTGATCTAAAAAGTGTAGACTCTGGAGTCAGACAGACATGGATGCAAATACTGTCACTGGTTTTTGCGGGTCACCTATCCGCTCCATGCTTCTATTACATTATCAGCAAAATGAGGAACGGTATGGATGCAATAAATACATTATATTTCTAAAGTTTTTCACAGAGACCAGAGGTATAAGAAACACTCATTATTCAAGCATAAGTGGTATCAGCAAAGAGCTGAAGTGAATTAATCCTCTTCTAATAAGGAGCAAATTTCAAGGTAAATAATGAAAGTAGTGATCCTAAAGTTAACAGAATTAATATAATTAGTTGCAATGATGTACTAATTTTCAATCCGAAGAATGTTGAGGGGCTGATTTGATGTGGAGAGCACACATACTGTTCTTGGACAAAACTATAGGATGGCACAGTGCAATGCCCTTTAGTTCACATTACCCTGTGCAACACCATCAAATGAGGATCATTTTTCATGTATAAATAAATATGTTTTTTTAATTTTTTCTAACATTTATTCATTTTTGAGAGATGGAGAGAGACAGAGCATGAGTGGGGGAGGGGCAGAGAGAGAGGGAGACACAGAATCTGAAGCAGACTCCAGGCTCTGAGTTGTCAGCACAGAGCCCAACACGGGGCTCCAACTCACGATCTGTGAGATCATGACCTGACCTGAAGTCCAATGCTTCACCAACTGAGACACCCAGGCACCCCTAAAATAGGCACCTGCCAGGTGACAGTAAGTTTTTTTTAAAAAATCAATCTTCTAGGAGCGCCTGGGTGGCTGTCAGTTAAGCATCAGACTTCAGCTCAGGTCATGATCTCACAGTTCCTGAGTTCCAGCTCCCTGTTGGGCTCACTGCTGTCAGTGCGCGTTGTGTAGGATCTTCTGACTCCTCTCTCTGCCCCTCCCCCCACTCATGCTCTGTGTGTGTGTGTGCGCGCGCGCGCGCGCAAGTGTATGCATATGCACACACTATCTTTCTCTTTCAAAACAAACAAGCATGACAAAAAAAAAGACCTCTTTAAAAAAAAATCAATCTTCTAGAAGGATTTGTAAAATTCTTTGATAATTACACCAGTACCTTTTGGAAACATTTATTGTGTTATCCGACTTTCCGGTTGTCCTTACCGACTTTCTCTTCTTTAGGTTAATTTACTTGATTCTTTGTGTACTTTTCCTTTTTTAGTTTTTACTTAGCGCCTTGACACGTGACTATACATGAGACTGGAACAGTTCTCCAACGTCATTTTCATTAATTTCATAAAATTCTATACCTTCTGCAAGAATTGCAACTTCGCCTTGCCATCTAGTTGCTTTGTATTGTCAGGCGTTTAAATATCTTACCCTCAGTAACAGACAGACTGAAACAAATTTAACCGATTGATCAGGAATAGTCAGTCAAGCCAAACTGGGAAGGTTGTGTGAAAGGGGAATAATTTTATAAGTATTCAGTTCATCAGTAAATACTTACATGTAATGACAAACTTCCTTCCTGTATACCATGTCTTTTTTTTTTTTAATGTTTATTTATTATTGAGAGACAGAGAGAGACAGAGCATGAGCATGAGAGGGGCAGAGAGAGGGGGAGACACAGAATCCGAAGCAGGCTCCAGGCTCTGAGCTGTCAGCACAGAGCCGGACATAGGGCTTGAACCCACAAACCACAAGATGATGACCTGAGCCAAAGTCGGACGCCCAACTGACTGAGCCACTCAGGCTTCCCTTTGTATAGCCATGTCTTAAAGGAATTTGGGTAAGGAAAACACAGATGAGTCTGAGTTGGAAGAGATGCCTCTTCCAACCAAGAATTCGTTTCTTTGTTCGTTGACTCATAATGGATTTAGGCTAAACCATATTTACTGTCATATAAAGGACTAGCATTTGCTTTTCAGTTCACAGCCCGAGTTTAGGAATGCTAACTTTGTCTGGAAAATAATTTTATATTTTATTAAAAACTGTCAATAGCTTAATGTCAAACAAAACTAAAAAGTGATAACTTATTGGATTTATTGTTTCTACCAGTAAAGACAATAGTTTATTTTTTGGGACATCAAAAGCCAGTAATTCAATCAAAAGCACAACTAACAGAATGAAAGATTGGAGGGGACATTTATAATACATATACTCAATGAAGGACTTGTATCTAGATTTAAAACCTAATTTTAAAAAAATGAGCCAGTGTTTAACAGGCATTTCACCAAAGACTGTATCCAAATAACCAATTGACACATCAAAGGTGCTGACCATCATTAGTCATCAAGGAAATGCAAATTAAAACCTCAGTGAGATAACAACATACCTGTGCCAAATGGCTTAAATTAAAAAGGCTGGCAATACATGTGTTGGTGAAGATATGGAGCAACTGGAACTTTTATAAAGAGCTCATAAGAGTATAAATTGTGTAGCCTCGTTAGAATATGGCTTGACAGCATCTACTGAAGCCGAGCGCATGCATACTCTATGACCTAGCAATTCTACTTTTGAGAATATGCCCCACAGAAGTGCTATGTTCATCCACCAGCAAAACAGGTACAAGCATGTTTATAGCTTCTTTAATAATAATAGCCTCAAACTGGAAGAACTCAGTACAGTAGAACGGATGAAGACATCATTTTCATTTCTATGTCGTAGTCCATTGGAATATTGGGTGGTAGTTATATGGGTATATGTAAAAATCAAATGGGGGCACCTGGGTGGCTTAGTTAAGTGTCGGACTTCGGCTCAGGTCATGAACTCACAGTTCATGAGTTTGAGCCCTGCATCAGGCTCTGTGCTGACAGCTGAGAGCCTGGAGCCTGCTTCAGATTCTGGGTCTCACTCTCTCTCTCTGCCTTGCCCTTCCTCATGCTCTGTTTCTCTCTCTCTCTCTCTCTCTCTCAAAAAAATGAATAAACATTAAAAAATAAATAAAAAATAAATAAAAAATAAAATCACAGTCTCATCCTTCATGGAGTATTTCCTAATTTATTTCATGCAGTACTCTTCATACAGTTTAATTTTAGCCTCTTTGAATCCTGATAACCTTTTGTTTTTCCTCTTATTCATCATTTCTAACATTCTTTTGTATTTCAATTATTTGGGTGTTTGTCTTCCCCCTCCACTTCCATTATTTATCTTAAAAGTTCTTATACTGCCCAACATAACGGCTCAAAGAGGGAGATGTCTTTGAATGGATGAATAAGTGAGTTAGTGATGTAGCAGGCAAATGGGTGCACGTTTCAATATATGGTTCGTGAAACAAGCTTGAGGACACGTGTCATAATACACAAAAACAGTGCCCTTTGTTGAGATATTTGACTCCAGCAAGGGACTTGCAGATTCTACTTGCATTTCATTCATGAAAAAAATTTTCGAGGTTTTAAAAATAGGATTCTTGCTCAGTTGTCCTTGGATCTGACCTCATTAATAAACTGGAAATGAATTTGCTCTCCTTTGCGGGCACATTAACTCCTACAGGCCACAGAGACGGGCACTCATAGAAAATCCCCTGAATGTCAAAAAGATGAGAGGGCTGGGGTCAGAGCCCCTTAGCAGCAGATACGCAGCCAACCTTTCTCTGGGTGGGTCAGGATGCTCCTGCTCAGGGCAAACGTCATATTCAACGGGTTTGTTTAACAGACTCCTCAGTATGAATAAGGAGACTGATAGGAAAACCCTCTTAGATACGGCACAGTCAATTATATTATCTGATGCAAAATGTGGTGCTAGAAATTAGGGGAATTATTCATTTCCATTTTTATGCATTTCAATTTTGTAATGTCTCCCTTTCTGACCTCTAAGTTTCATGTGGCTCGAGATATACTTGAGGCAGTTTGTACAGTATATTTTATGTGTTGATGAATACGTACCTGACTGTGCACAGTAAAAATAGAAAAATAAATTTGTATTTTGAGCCAAAAAATCTGTGCTTTTAAAAAATAAAATTTGCTAGCATTCTGTCTCTCTCTCTTAAAAATAAACATTAAAAAATTAAAAAAAGAAAAAGATTCTCTTTCTCTTTGCCCCCTCCCCCACTTGTGCTCTCTTTCTCTCTCTAAAAAAAAATTAAAATTAAAAAAAAAAGAAATTTTGGGGTGCCTGGGTGGCCCACTCAGTTGAGTGTCCAAGTCTTGATCTCAGGATCATGTGTTCAAACCCCACACAGGGCTCTCTGTGCTGGGCGTGAAGCCTACTTAAAAAAATAAAAAATAAATAATAAATAAATTTTATGTTTAAACATTTTTTAAATGTTTATTTATATATTTTGAGAGAGAGCTAGAGAGAGAGTGGGGGAGGGGCAGAGAGAGGGAGACAGAGAATCACAAGCAGGTTCCACAGTTGACAGTGCAGAGCCCAATGTGGGGCTCAAACTCACCAACCGTGACATCATGACCTGAGCCGAAACCAAGAGTCAGACACTTAACTGACTGAGCCACCCAGGCATTCCATGAGCCACTTTTTATCTCCAGAAATTCTCAGTAACACCAACAGTAAGTGGGTGTGAATTTTGCCAACAAGAAAGTATAGTGGGAATTTCCAGAATATTATCAGAAATGAGTGTATCAGAGGTTTGGAGATGGACCAGATGAAACAAATAACAGCTTGCTGATTGATCTCAGAAAACTTGCTGGGAAGAATTGCACACTGGTCTGAGTTCTCTAGAGAAACAAACCAATAGGAGATACATAGATGGATAGATGGATTCATTTTAAGAAATTGGCTCACAGTTCACATGTTTGGGAGGCTGAGGACCCCCAACATTTGCAGTCAGCAAGCTGGGACTTGGGAGAACCAGTGGGGGTTTTGGTCCAAGTTCAAAGGCAGAGGGGCGTCTGGGTGGCTCAGTCGGTTAAGTGGCCGACTTCGGCTTGAGTCATGATCTTGCGGTCTGTGAGTTCGAGCCCCGCGTCGGGCTCTGTGCTGACAGCTCAGAGCCTGGAGCCTGTTTCAGATTCTGTGTCTCCCTCTCTCTGACCCTCCCCCGTTCATGCTCTGTCTCTCTCTGTCTCAAAAATAAATAAACGTTAAAAAAATGTGTTTTTTCAAAGGCAGAAAAGATAAACATCTCAGCTTGAAGTCAGTTCAGGATGAGGGGAGTTTCTTCTTATTAACAGAAGGGGCAGACTTTTTGTTCTACTTTGGTCTTCAATTGATTGAGTGAAGTCTACCTTGGAAAAAGCGACCTGCTTTACTCAGGCTACTAATTCAAATGTTAATTTCACCCAAAACAGCCTCAAGGCATGCCTCAGAATAATGTGTGACCAGAATAAATATCGTGGTACTTTGTGACCCAGTCAAGTTGACACATATAATTACCATCACAAGTTGTTTTAACAGTATTTTCCCCACTGCCCAAAACAGTCAATGCAGCTCTTAAAGTTGGAGCTTAGACTCCGAAGACTCACTTCCTCCGGTGTAGAGTCATGTGATGACAGAGCTCAGACTTTGGAGTTAAATGGGTCTGAATTCAAATCCCCACCATCTCAGCAACTTTTTAGCTATGTGATCTTGGACAAGCTAATTAACTTCTCAATTTCCTCACCCATAAAGCACAATATATTGCACATAATTAGGGGATAATATTTATGATGTGATTGTCACATACATAAGCATTTAATACATCATATCTATTATCATTACTGCTTCCCTCAGGATTTATATAGCATTGCTCCAAAAAATAATTTTTCTTCTTCTTCTTCTTCTTCTTCTTCTTCTTCTTTTTGAGAGAGAGAGAGAGAGGGAGTGAATTAGCAGGGGAGGGGCAAAGGGAGAGAGAGAGAATCTTAAGCAGGCTCCACATTCAGAGCAGAGCCCTACTCGGGACTCACTAAATCCCACACCGTGAGGTCATGAGCTAAACTGAAATCAAGAGTTGGATGTTCAACTGACTGAGCCACCCCAGCACCCCCCAAAATAATTAATCTGCATTTAGTACTTTAGGTTACATAGGAAATAGTTTGTAGATGGAAGATAAATCAGAGTAGTATGAATGTAGTCTTTTTAAAGGTATGTTCAGTTTTGTTTTAAAATAACTAAAATGGGGGCACCTGGGTGGCTCAGTCTGTTGAGTGTCTGACTTCGGCTCAAGTCATGATCTCACAGTTTGTGGGCTCGAGCCCCGCATCAGGCTCTGTGCTGACTGCCTGCTCAGAGCCTGGAGCCTGCTTCAGATTCTGTGTCTCCTTCTCTTTCTGCCCCTCCTGCACTCATGCTTTGTCTCACTCTGTTTCTCAAAAATAAATAAATGTAAAAAAAAAAAAAAATTCTAAATCACTAAAATTTATCTGCAACTTTAGTCGGAGAGTCAAACCAGGCCATGGTATTAATTCTTTATACAATCCACATTCCTCTGTAATGTGCTTTGTATTTGAGACATCCTGGATCTTCCCTGGATCACTGGTGTGCCAAGTTGGCAGGGAAGCCCAGGAAGGAACGGGCATGTCTCCATCAACGGTCAGCAAAGTGTTCCCTCTTGTTTACTCCACTCTCCCAGTTAGGTCATGCCAACTTGGAGACAGAGGAAAAACATGATGTTGGGACTGCTGATGGGACATTTTAATTTGGCTACATAGAGCTTCCTGTGCTGTTTGGGGCACAAACTCATTGTGGCCCCAGTGAAAAAGCAAATGCTGACCGTGAGGACAAAGAAAACACTGTCTATCACATTAACTTGGTATTCCACTCCCTTTCAGCAAAGCTGGAACAAATAATCCAGGCTTGATTATAATTGGCCTGGCTAGAGACTCAAGCCTAGAAATGAATCCTGTAGATAGCAGTCATGGAGCAGGGCCGGACCTAAGTGGACTTGTGAAGTAGTGATGTTGTCTGTGGGTGACCCTCATCTTCTGTTTTTATACTGTTCTCCTCCTCTCCAGACCAACTTTCACTATGTACCTCCTCTCTTTTCTATGATTTCTCAAGGCCTCTGTTCCTGTCAGTTAAAGCTGGTTTGTATTTTGGCATTAAGGACTTGGTATTTTGCCCTTCCGGGTGTATTCGGGTTTCAAAGATGGCAATTGCAGAGCAATGCCCGGCTGAGAGGCGTATGTCCTACAGTTTGGGACAACCTTCTCCACCAATAATTACTTACTAACCATCAGCATCTCAGTTACTCACCTGTAGAATCAGGACAATAAAAATGACTCCCAAGTTGAGAGAGGACTCAATAAGATAACATCTGTAAAAAAAAAAAAAAAATGCTTTGGTAAACCATGGATTATTACAAACACTGTTAGTTATTTTTTATTTTTATGCCTTATTAATTTTTTGTGTATATTTATTTATTTTGAGAGAGAGAGAACGCACACACACAAGTGGGGAAGGGACAAAGAGAAGGAGAGACAGAATCCCAAGCAGGCTCTGTACCATCAGCCCAATGCAAGGCTTGACCTTATGAATGGTGAGAGTATGACCTGAGGCAAGATCAAGAGTCCAACACTTAACTGACTGCACCACCCAGGCGCCCCAGTGTTAGTTATTTTTATAACTAGATCAATATCACCAATTTTTCCACTTCCCTCACAGGAATATAAGCTCTTTAAGAGCCCTGGAGAGTGTCTTGTTCACCACTGATCCCCAAGGACTGACACTGTGCCAAGCATTTAGGAAGGATGCTACAACATTCCTTAAATGAATGAAGGAAGGAATGACCATGAGGAAAGTGCATATTTTGAGATCCAGTGTTTAGCGGAATGCATCATCCTTTTGTCCCTTCTTGGCCTGGACAGTCCTCAGTGGCCATAGGAAAGAGGCAGGCCTCTCTCTCTCTCTCTTTTTTAATGTTTATTTTGACAGAGAGGAGAGAGAGAGAGAGAGAGCATGTGCATGTGAGTGGGGGAGGGCCAGAGAGAGAGAGGGAGAGAGAGAATCCCAAGCAGACTCTGCTGTCAGCACAGAGCTCAACACCAGGCTCGATTTCATGAACCGTGAGATCGTGACCTGAGCCGAAATCAAGAGTCAGCTGCCTAACGGACTGAGCCACCCACACTCACCAGGGTTCTCTTTTTTGATTGACCAATAAACCGACAATTTATCTGAAGTATTCACACCCATACATGTTGGAATTGTAGTCTACATGAGGTCCTTTTTCTACCTACATAAGCAAAATTAGTGCTCAGAAGCATGCAGAAAAAAATCATTCAATCCTAAAACTCATACTTGAAAGGCTAGTAGGGTATTTTTAGGTAGTTCTTGTGCCTATGAATTTTGAGCCAGGATAACCACCAGGCCTAGATATTGAAATAGAGAGACACCTATTATTTCTGCCAAGTGCTATCCTACATTAAACATCACTCCTATTTTTTAAGTGTAATTATTTCAGAGAGCCTAAAGAGCTAAAATTTGCCTGTGTGAAATAAACATGAAAAACACCTACTTCCCTTTATTATCAGTGCTGTTAAGTCTTGGACTACAAAAGCACTAGATGTGGGGCACAGCCTACTTGCTCTGTGTGTCGATTATCTTCTGTTTCCAGATTCATCTTCTGCCTTTCTTACCCTGCTGTGGGCCCAGAGTCTGAACAATATGGACTGCACAAGCAGGGTTCCCCACTTTCAGTTCAGAACATGGAAGGCACAGGCAGCAGAATGAAAGGCAGAAGGAAAAAGAGTTTGGAGAATTTGTTCCCCCTGTTTCTTCTCCAATGAGCCAGCAAAGGACACAGTGGATGCCAGGCTTTCTTCACACAGCTACCCTCAGAATGGGGATTGCTTCCTCCTTTGTGTTACCAGGTCTAGATGAGGTAACAGCTCTGTGTTGCTACAAGCCCCAGAATACTGCACTGCCTGGTGGTGGTGTTCTTAATCCCTGCTCATATCTCTGCACGGGGTCTTTTTGTTAAATGCTTCTCAAATGAACTAGTTTAAGCATGCCTCTTTCCTGTCAGGAAACTAACTGATACACCTCACGTGCAGAGAGAATATAATGCATCTGTGAGTTGGCCTCTCTAGCCTAGATTCTTAAATATTAGCAAAAGCCTGGATGGAAATCATCTCCTATCCATTTCTCTGAGTAATCCACTAACTGCTATCATTTTTATAGTTCTAAGTAATTTCATTAATATTTACATGCATTCTTTCTGTCTGTCCTGTTTGTGAGATGGGTGACCATCAGTAGCATTAACACATGACAAAGGGCTCTCACAATGTGCTCAGCATCAGCAGCAACTGTGTTACCTGGGACCTTATAAAGATGTAAGTTATTGGGCCCAGTCCCAGTCCTACTGTATCAGAAATCTGAGGGATGAGGCCAGCAATCTGTGCAGCTATTTGTGTTGTAACAAGCTTTCCAGAGGATTCTAACATGTGCTAAACTCTGAAAACCACCAGCATAACATATGGCTACATATGCATTTGAATGTAAGAAACCCCATCATGTTCTACCCCATCCTCCACTCCATTGGAACAGACTTTCTTTAATCCAGTTCAGTGGTCTCAGACTGGAGTACACTAATACACCAGAATGGCCCATGCATGGAGCTTGTTCAGAATCCCAAAGCCTAGACCCCTCACTGGATTCAGTGAACCAGAATATCAAGTTTGAGAACCACTGATTGATCCATCAGCTCAAAATGGCAAGAACCACACCTAGAATAGATAGAACAAAGCTGAAGGAAAAATGTACTTCATCTGGATGTTGTGACATGAAGAGCCAGAATTACCCTTGGACCTGACTTTAGCTTGTTGTATACTGGCAACAGGGGAAGAAGGTTTTCTATTGTATACAACTGGATCGTATTCATGGCAACTTGGGATGCAGACAAGACTAAAATGTCTGACCTATGTTTTGAAGGTGCCTGCCCACCTATTCTTTTCTTTCTCCTAGACTTTTTTCCCATCCACAACTCCTGCTAAGTGGGCGTGCCATACAGTTATCCCAGGCCATATATGCTTGCATCCAACCCAAATCATTGACTGGCTAGCCATTAATCAGACACCTCTCAAAATGTGCGCTAAGACTTTGCTACTCAAAGTGTGGTCTGCCGACCAGCAGCATGAAGCTATCACCTGGGTTTCTCCAGACCCACCTAGACCTACTGAATTAGAATCTGCAGTCTAACAAGATCTCCAGGTGATTCACATACAGATTAATGTTTAGAAGCTCTGGTTAAAGAGACATAAACATTTTAGAGAATCAGGAGTGGATGTTTCAACCCCACTCCTGATCAGTTTTGATCATACAGAATTATGATGGATTCTTAAAGAAGAAAGCCTGTCTGCTGAGAACAGGTGGCTATTTGGGAAGATAAGAAGGAAGAAGCAGAAATTAGGTACATGGAGAAACAGAGAAAGTAGCTGGGTTCTTGCATTTTCTATACCAAGGTCCCTGACAGCAGGCTTTCTTTCATTTTTTGATCATGGATGTCTAAGAGATTTCTGGTTGTATCATTATAATAAAACTCCCTTTTTACTTAACCTAGTTTGAATGAGTGTTTCTTGCAAGGGATAACTTGCAAAGAGATGAACTAAATTGCAACTAAAAGAAAATTAGAATAGATGTTTGAAATCCTTTCTAGGGTATACTGTATAGGGTACTACTTATGAGTAAATTATCTTTTTAAAAATATTAAGTAGTACATAATCATTATGAAAATTTCGAATTTTTTGGAGAGAAGCAAAGTAGAAAAAAGAACTTTCTTCCCCTAAGATCCTTCTTCTTATCCCCCAGAGGTAAACAGTTAAGTGTCTTGTATAACCTTTAATAATTTTTCTATGTAACTATAACAACCCTTGTTTTCTTCCTTTGGCACCAAAGAAAGCTGATCACCTTATTATCAGTATGCCTAGAGAAATACATTTATTTTATTTTTTTTATTTGAGAGAGAAAGAGAGAGAGAGTGCAAGTGGAGGAGAGGGGCAGAGGGAGACAGAGAAAAAGAATCTTAAGCAGGCTCTACACAGAGCCCGATGTGGGGCTTGATCTCACAACCCTGGGATCATAACCTGAGCTGAAATCAAGAGTTGGTCACTCAACCTACTGAGCCACCCAGGCACCCTGACAGGTTCATTTAAAAATATCTAACATTTGGTCCATCAACGGATGAATGGATAAAGAAGATGTGGTATATATATATATATATATATATATATATATATATACACAATGGAGTATTACTCAGCAATCAAAAGAATGAAATCTTGCCATTTACAACTATGTGGATAGAACTAGAGGGTATTATGCTAAGCGAAATTAGTCAGAAAAAGACAAATATCATATGACTTCACATATATGAGGACTTTAAGATACAAAACAGATGAACATAAGGGAAGGGAAGCAAAAATAATATAAAAACAGGGAGAGGGACAAAACATAAGAGACTCAAATATAGAGAATAAACAGCGTTACTGGAGGGGTTATGGGTGGGGGGATGGGCTAAATGCGTAAGGAGCTTAAGGAATAATCTAGTCCTGAAATCATTGTTGCACCATGTGCTAACTTGGATGTAAATTATAAAAAATAAATTATAGAAAGTAAAAAATATCTAACACTTGTTTAACTTACAACTTTTAAAAATGCCCTTCTATAGCTTTATTTATAAAATAGTCCTTGGAGGCCTGAAGTAGGGCAAACACTCTAACTTTCATGGATGTAAAGTATGGATATGCTGAGGTTTAAAATTATGCTCTCAGTTTTCATTGAGGTTCATTAAATAGTTATGTGAAAATTCCTGTTGTATTTGCTTTAGAATACTCGAAGACGCTGTCCAGAAGCACATGTAGGAATTTTCTTTTAGAATTTGGTGCTAGAGAAAGACTGCCACCTCTGAGACGTTGGAATTCTTCATTATGAAGCAAGCTGACTCACCGCCCGCCGTTGTTATTTTTTGCCTTAACCGCCAGGGTGCTCAGAGTCAAACCAGAAATTAACCCAGGCAACTGATTTTTCTAGCTGGCATATTTTTGTTCTTTTCCTTGGCTATGAGCTCCTATGTCTATATAACTGTTTCATTGTACATTTTGTTTAATTATAAGCTGCTTCAAGTATTATTGTGGAATAAGAAAGAAGTTTAAAGACTGTCTAGCTTTTTAAAGGGTGGAAACAAGGCACTAACCAAGACTTACCTAAATTTGCTTAGATATTTGCTGGCTGAGCTGGACATGGAATTGTGGTTTACTAAATGCTAGTTCATGCAATTTCCTCTGTTCCGTGTGGGCTGGTTGAGTGGCAAGCTTTTCCCCCGTAACCGTAGAACATATTATATGTTTTTAAAATATGTCAGTCCTGCAAAGTCCCTGCTGAATGTTTTTTGCATTGAAAATGTGCTTTAGCTTTTGAAGGCTACCTAGGTCTGCCTTACATACTGTTTTCAAAGGCATTTTCTTCACATCTAAGGATCCACCAAATGCTGGGTCCCTGGAGTTTGCCAGCAGGCACAACAAAAGATGACGGTCCTGTATTTTCTCTGGCATTAAATGGTCCTTCAAAAATGCAGAACACCATTCTTCTGTCAGCTTTTTTCCAAAAGGACGGCAAATATCTACCTTGAATACAAACATGTAAGAAAAAATGACACACACACACTCTGGTGGGCAGGGAAGTGAGTCATGCTTTAACAAAGGACTGATGTGAGTCCTTTTTTTGTTTGTTTTGTTTTGCTTTGTTTTGAGATTTCAGTCATTCTCTACCAGGTGCTTAATGAGGATTTTAAACTCTACTTTAAAAAAAAAACCTCAATTTATTCTGTGATGAAATATAGCGTGCCTTTTTATTTACCTTTTATAAATATAAAACGTTCCAGAAAGCTACAGGGAAATCTTTTTTTGAAATTCCAGATGAAACACAGCAATGTCGAGGATGGTTAATGCCTTTTACTTTCAAGAGTGCCCTCTGCTGGCAATAGCCTTGAATTTAAAAATATTCTATTACAGGCTTCAGGATTTCATTTGTTGACCAAATAAGTTATTAGTGCATTAGTAAAAGAAAACATCTGAAGGAAAACAAAAAAACAAAACAGAGATTTTATATTAAGAATATAAATAAGCAAATATATATATAATAGTATCAGGCATAATTTTACATGTTATGAGAACACTGTTTTAAGTTGTGATGACATGAGAACATTTGTTCAGCAAAGATTTCTTGAGTGCTTATTCTGTGAGAGGTACTGTGTCAGCCATTGGGGTCGCAAAGGTGGTGCTGACATGACCCCACTCAAGGCTCCCATGGTGCTGTGAGGGAGTCAGACCCACTAACAATTACCTGGCCATGTTCTGAGTGCAATGTGAGACCAGAGGCTGAATCATCCTGTGGAGGGAGGAGTTAGAAAGAGGTACCCTGGAAGAGGCTGGCAAAGGGAGACAAGGCAGGACGAAGAAACGCAGAGGGAAAAGAATTAAGTAGGAGAACACGTGGTATGTGTTTAGAACCGTGATAAGTTCAGCATTGGCCGGCTGTATCTTAGACAACATACAGGGCCTGTTAAGAGATGATGATGTACAACAGCACTTCTCCAATGTTTCAGTCTCAGGACCTTACATTCTTGAAAATTACTGAGGACCCAGGAGCACCTGGATGGTGCAGGGGGTTAAGAGTCCAAATCTTGGTTTCACCTCAGGTCATGATTTCACGGTCTGTGAGTTCAAGCCCCACGTTGGGCTCTTCTCTGACAGTGAGAAGCTTGCTTGGGATTCTCTCTCTCCTTGTCTCTGCCCCTCCCCTGCTCATGTATGCACATGCGCGTAATCTCTCTCTCTCTCGAAATAAATAAACTTTAAAAGAATTGTTGAGGACCCCAAGAGCTTTTGTTCATATGGACTTTATTTATTGATTTTTAATTTACCATATAGGAATTGAAACTGAGAAATTTTAAACATGGTTATTAATGTATTTAATTACATGTTAAGGCTTAAGCTATATTTTTTGGAAAACGAACCCCTAAATTTTCTAAGCACAAAATGAGTGAGACGTGTGGCATTGTTTTACATCTTCGCAGAAACTCTTTCATGTCTGGCTTCACAGGAGCCAGCTGGATTTTCGTATCTGCTCCACATCCCACCTGCTGCAGGACCACATGTCAAGCAGCAGCTGGAAAACTCCACTTGTGAAAGAAAAACAGTCACGAAGCTAACTAACATCATAGTATTGTATGGAAACAGTTTTGAGAGAGAAAGAGAGAATCGAGAGTTGGTCACTCAACCTACTGAGCCACCCAGGCACCCTGACAGGTTCATTTAAAAGTATCTAACATTTGGTCCATCAACGGATGAATGGATAAAGAAGATGTGGTATATATATACACACCTGGACGGTGCCCAGACCACACCTGGAGGGTGAAGTCTGCGGGCGCAGGGCTGTGAGGGAGAGCTGTGCACGTCAGGTGAGGTGCACTGGACTTAACCAATGGCCTGAAGGATTTTGAGCTTGGAACTAGAGCAGAGGGTCCAGGCATGGAAAGAAGGGAATGGATTTTGCATGTTTGGGATATTTGATATAGAAACACTTTCATACAAATATCTTAGAAATAATAAATATATAAGTATTTTATCTATAAATGTTTGGGAAATAGAACTGAGTGGTCTTGGGGACTGCCAAAGTTGAAGGCCTAAGATGAAGATGACCTTCACAGTCCTAGCCTGGGTGACCGGAGACTGGAGAACTACCCTGCAGTGAAATGGGCCTAGATCAGGCCATGCCAGAGCAGGGGGAGAGGGCAATGTGTGCATTTAGCCTGGGACTTGCTGCACTGGTGGGGCTACTGGATGGCCCAGGAGAGGCATTTAAGTGAGGGTGAAAGTATGAACCGGAATCTTGTGCAGGGGAAGATTTACCATAAAATTTGAGCTTAGGGCCCCTCATAGGCATGGGTCCCATTCAAGGAACTAGAGGGACCCCACTCAAAGGTACACAAGATTATTGCTTTTTTCTTAAACACACAAAGGTTAAAATACCTTTTAACTGCAGCTGGTTACTGTCACTGACTCCACCCCCGTTTCTCCATCACCATTGCCCAGGTGTCACATGCTTAGAGTGGTGGCAAATATTTTGGGGATCCAGTCAAGGGAAAAGTGAGATGGTGGGGCATTTGGCTTGGGTTTAGTGGGGTATGTTTATGTGATTTGCAGCTGTGTCAGTTAAGTTATTGCTGACTCACCCACAAAGAGAATAACTTCCAGGAATACCCCTAACCCTCCCTCTGCTGACGTATGAGGCCAGATGTACTAAAATATGAACTGTCACCAGCACCAGAAGTTGAGGGGTGGCGGAGGAAAAACAAGGTTAAAAACGTATGGGGGCCAGAAGTATGGAAAATTCTCTATGGAAAATTCTCCCCATCATCAATGTACTATAAATGCAAGCAAAGGATTTTGTTCTTGTCAATGGCTCATCAAAATGAAAATGTCTCGGGGCACCTGGGTGGCGCAGTCGGTTGGGCGTCCGACTTCAGCCAGGTCACGATCTCGCGGTCCGTGGGTTCGAGCCCCGCATCAGGCTCTGGGCTGATGGCTCAGAGCCTGGAGCCTGTTTCCGATTCTGTGTCTCCCTCTCTCTCTGCCCCTCCCCCGTTCATGCTCTGTCTCTCTCTGTCCCAAAAATAAATAAATGTTGAAAAAAAAAAAGAAAATGTCTCCAGGCAGGAATTGTGGTGCATTGAAGAGGACTGTAATTCTTTGTCACTCCTTCCAGTAAGCAGTGCTGTCTGTTTCACCTCCCCTTGAATCTGGGCTAATCCTATGATTTGCTTTGACCAACAGAATATGGTAGAACGATGCTGGGTAACTTCTCGTTTCTTACGAGATTTGGGGAATCTGGTACTGGTATAAACATCTTCTAGATGTTTAAATACAGGATCTATTGGAAAACATGTTAAAAAAAATAGTGGGAGATTAAAGAAATGAAAATCACAAAAACGACAATATTAAAACACATAAAGTACATCTTTCATGCTCCAAAGGAGAATTGTTGGAATTATTAGTGGATCTCTCCAGGCAAACATAGCCATCCAGCAGAGGTTTTGTTGAGAATGAAAGATTGAGTTGAATAACTGAATAGAAAAATATAATTTATACACACATATGTGACCGTTTAGAATAGGAACAATTCACTTTGAAAAAAAGTTTTGAACATTCCTATGACGTTGATATAAACTAAGCATAATAAACTCATGTGTGAAATTATTAGATATGCTTGTAATGTCAGGGTCAATTTGAAAACTTGCCTCTAGTAATACTGATACATCTCCAGTGATATTGATACATCTGTGGATTGAATTCCAATCCAAATTCATCTGCCCTAAGATCGTCCCTTTCTAATACGTGTATTGAAAGACCCAAAATAGCCCCAGGGTCTGCCTCACTTTTAAGAATATTCTAGCCAGACCAAGGCAGGTTTCCCCAATATGAGCAGTACATACTGTATCCAGACAAGAATTGATTGTCATCAAGGAGGCCACTGAACTACCTCTCAGTGATTGAAAGGCAGCTGGAGGATTCTGACCGGCAGGAGATTTGAGCAGAGCTGTGGCTAGGGATCTGAGATACAGAGACAGAGATGGGAACCAGAAAGGGAGACAAAAAGTGAAAGAGGCACATTCCCAGATGGAGCCATTTTATTTCCAAACTTGAGTCAAAACAGATACAGGCCTTCCTATCTCCACACTGGATTTTCGTCTTATAAAATAGATTTGCTACCAAAATCCTTCATAAAATCTGCCTTGCCCTTGGCAGTGGGAAATAAGCAAAAAGTCAAAAGTTAAAAGGTCATGCATAAAATATCATAGCCACCAAGAGAATGATACAATAGTCTCAAATTCTTCACAAATCAATGATAAAACATTAAGACCGATTTACACTTCACTATATTTGTAGCACTTCAAGATTTTTTTCTTCATATATTTATGTTCATATTTCACAAACAACATTACAAAAAGACTATCAACTTTTTCATAAAATAGAAAAACAAAACAAAGCCATCACACTATAAAAAAAATCAATCTGCAGAACATAAGCTTTTTTATTTAAGAACAAAAATTAAAAGAAAGCGAACTCACCCCAAACTAAAATATCTTCACCAAAAACTCTGTAGTCTTCCCAAAGGAGTTCTTAACGCTCAGATTTTTGGTTGGTTTAGCCTCTCTTGCATGTACTGGTTTTTGTGTATCCTGATTCCCAGCTGTTATTCCAGGGAGAATTTCAAGAAAGAACTTCAAGCAAGGTCTGGGGTGGGATCCAGTGCAAGTCATTAGGCAAATCATTCACACATAAAAGCTTTAATGAAACTCACGTCTTTCATTAGAAACAGTGGTTGACCCTTTTTCTTTTACTCCCTTTTCATCCAAGAGAACCCTTTAAAGCCTAGAATCATTTGTTGTCTGTAATTATGGCAGCATTTGGCTCATAATTCTGGGTGAAAATATGCCATTTTAAGAAACTCTGCACATGTATTATATTTTCTTTGCTTTCTTAGAGGTAGATAACCTCAACCTAAGGTCCAAACATTGGTCCCTTCAAATGATGTAAGAAAACAATAGTATTAAATGAGAGTAGCTGTCAAAGAGGAAGAACTAAAATCCTGTTGTTGTTTTTTTTTTAGGAAAAAAATCTTTAATGATGTTTGTGTCTGTGTATATATGGAAAAATGACCTACCAAAAAACCCCCCCAAAAAAACAAAACAATCCAAAACACCGTAGAAGAAGCCAATACAATTTGCCAGTCCAACCAAATGGTTGGAATTGACTGTTGGAAGACACCTTGCAGATTAAGTAATTCAAATCTCTGACTTTAGAGGAAAGGGAAAAGAGGCTCAGAGACAGTAAATAACTTGTGTCTGTCCATTAGCATGTTAATTTGCATGATTATTTTTATACACATACAGGCACACACATACACACACACTGTTGCATTTACATCTGTTTTGTACATACAATGCTACTGGCTTGTACAATAAATGAAAAATAAGGGGTGCCTGGGTGGCTCATCAGTTAAGTGTCCGACTTCAGCTCAGGTCACGATCTCCTGGTTAGCAAGTTCGAGCCCTGCATCGGGCTCTGTGCTGACAGCTCAAAGCCTGGAGCCTGCTTCAGATTCTGTGTGTCCCTCTCACTTTGCCCCTCCCCTGCTTGTGCTCTCTCTCAAAAATAAGTAAACATTTAAAACATTTTTAATAAAAAAAAAAAAGAAGGGTGTACACTTTCACTTATTTCTTTGCCAGAAGTAGGAAATGCCCATCTTTCAAATGAGTGAAAAGGTTCCTCTTCCTCTCCACTGATGAACTGGCTGTATCATGACCTGGCCTTGGCAGCCCCTGCAAAGAGCAGGGTGGGGGCAGTGGTAAAAGTGGCAGGAAGGAGGGCAGAGGCACTCAAACCACAACTGGAGTCCCTTGCTATGCCGAAGATATTCCCACTGGCAGTGAAGGCTTTACACAAAGTCAAGCTTGGGCTATTGTAACTCCTAGACCAGGCTGGAAGGAGACAGAAAAGAGGTGAAGGAACCAGGTATGCATCACCCTGGAGAATATGAGCTAGCGTTCCTCTCACCACAGAGGGCAGAATTGAGCAGTGTGTGTCTTACCTAAATTCTCCAACTGTCAACTTAGATGAATTTACTAAGTGTAGTCACAGTTTCTAATTACTTTAATTTGTATATGCATATAGACATCAAAATATTTAAGCCTAATGTACAGTAGTATTAATAGCTACTTTACCTCTTTCCATAAAATTACATGTGGATATAATTCTAAGGTAGTTTCTTTAAAAATATCGTTATTTTTAGTATTCATCATAGATGTTATTCTGAAAAATCTTAAGTCGAGCTGTATATATTAACATTAAATAACTTAAAAAAATAAACAATACATTTCATATATATATATGGTATTATATATATATACATACCAAATATATATATATAATACCATATATATATATACGGTATTATATATATATATACCAAAATAGCCCCATTTTAAAGCCATGTAAGTGAAAAAGTTGAGTTTTCAAGAATAAACTAGACCCTCTAAAGGTATTTTTTCATAATTTCAATATTAAATGTATCTTCTTTTCTGACTATGCCAAAAATATACACACTGCTCTTGGTAATTTATGTCAGAAGTATTCATTATGAAAATAAATAAGTTAGTTCATTTGTCTGTTTTCACTTGTTTCTGTAATGACAAACTTATCCTAAATCTAAATGAATTTGCTCCCAAAAGATCTCCCCTATGGAGACAGCATAACCAAAAAACTTTACAATGTACAGATATCCACTACATGCAATCGTATATTTTCTAATAATAGGGGTAGAAAGTAACCTTCAAGTATCGTCATAATCCAACTGGACTTACAGAGAGCTATCCCATAAAATTAACACTCTAAAGGAAGAAAGTTATTTGAGAAATTTGTCCTTGCTAGAACACCTTTGTTGAAATTCCCATAGGAAACAAAACCATCTATCCATAAAGCACAGAGGGCGCTTGGTATCTAGCACTGACCTTAATGTGCACACAAGTAACACTGCTCTGAATGTAAAGTAAACTCTACAAGCTAAAGAAGAGCCCACATATGCCACCCACAGCTGGAAGAATTTCTTCTGGAAAGAATTCTTTGACGAAGACAGAACGCAAAGCTATTTCAGCTCCTAGTCCTGCTTTCTGTAGCCGTGAGTATCGGTGGTAGTTTGGCTAAAAACAAAACAAAACAAAACAAAACACAAAAAACAAACAAGAACAGAAAGATGGTCCACTTGGAGAACCAGATTTAGACATTTTGTACTTACATTAGTCAAACACATTTTTCAAAAATTAAATTAACATAAAGTCTGCAGGGAATGGAATTCCATAACTCACAAGTAACAAGGGGAAAGTAATCAACTAAAAAGTGCATCTCTTTCCAAAGCAGGTGCAGGAGGTCAAGATTCTGGAAATTTTCCTTTTACAGGTTTTGATCCAGCCACTTGATGTAACTATTCCTAGTCCGGATTCCCACTGAGAAGTTGGTGGGCCAGCTGGTGAAAATCATGCATCCATGGAAGCCATCCTCAAAGTGATCCAGGGTCACCTCCACACCTGCGCTCTCCAGACGCTTTGCATACATGATCCCATCGTCTCTTAGGACATCATGCTCACACGTCAGAATGTAGGTCTTCGGGAGGTGCCGTAGGACTTCCTGGTCTGCAATGAGCGGGGCCGAGCGAGCATCCAACAGCTGAGGGATCTCCCTCAGAATCCTGGCGTTGCCGGTGGTCTGCACCACAGGCTTGTAGTCCTTTGTGATGGATGCAGGCAAGAGGGACGTCCAGTTTAGACGGGCCCTGAGGGCAACTGCCTCTTCCACGTCCATCGAAGTGTGGTTGTTAACAATCATCGCCTGGACAAAGTCATAGTTGCCTTTGAAGTAGTCCACCCAGTACTTCACCATGACGTAGCGGGGCAGGATTGGGGTGTTCACATTTTGCTGGTAAGAGGGCGTGTTGAAATCTAAAGCTTGAAGAACTGGATAAATTAAAGCTTGCACTTTGAGCTTGCTTTTGAGGTTGGCATCTTGAGTAAACTGGAGAAGAGGAAGCAGACACATTATTTCCTGCTGCATGGCTCTTTGTATGGAAACCACACCTTTTAAAGTAGCTGAATGCATTACCTGGAATCAGTCAAAAGGTTCTAACTAGGAAATTTCTACCAGATGTGGTATTAAGTAATACGGTTTATGAAATAAAAACTTCCCCACCACCCACCACCAGCACCACTCCCCACACATGCATCAAGCTGCTGGATGTTTACTAAGAAAGTTATGATGTTTGCAACCCATGTTTTTAGTGAACACTGCAAATGCATGTGATCTCTTAGGTCTTTAACCCCCCGTGAACACTTCACTTGTATCTATCCTTCGGCACTAGCACACCTTGCTGGGTACTATGGATGGATAACATGAGAACTTTTCTTAGTTCAGTATTCTGTGCAAAGTGAAAAAAGGCAATGGCTTTCTAGGGAGAAACAAACTAGTCTAACTCTTCCAGAGGAGAAGGGTAGGAAAAGCTAAATGAACAGATGATGGGACTCCAAAGTGTTATAGCAGGACCTCAGGATATCTCCTCTGATGAGCATTTAGTCTTCATGCTGCATAAGTGAGAATTTAAATAGTGCTGGCAACATGCCCTCCATTCTCCTTAATGAGCATGTGCCCCAGAGTTGAGGTTAAATGGGAATGTGAACGCATCCTCTACCTCATCAGATCTCCATCCCCCCATGCCTTCACAAAATGTGAACACACTGCCTCATTTTCCAGTCCTAGGGTCCAAAATGGTACACATTTGTATGTAACATCTAAAAGGCAGCTAACTAGGTCACTGGGTTTTATAGGCAACTAAACAACCTTCAAGGTCACTTTAGCTGTACAATTTTGTTTCACGTCAGAGTTTAGAACCCCATCCCCCAGGGAAGATATAACTGCTCTGTAAAAGCAAAAGGAAATGATCAGTTAATAGTACTATTAATATGTGCCAGGAATTGCATATACATCATTTCACTAAGTCCCGGCAATAGTCCTGCAATCAGATGGCATTATCCTCATTTTCCTGAGAGTCAGAGATATTCAGGGGCTTGCCTGAAGCCCTGTAGCTTCCAAAGCAGGGAGACTGGATTCCATTCCACTGCTAATTTTAAAGCCCATGATCCTCTCCCCACTGCACCAGGACTTTCTTCTTACCACATCAGAACACATGTATAGCAAACCCATCAGTGCCCAACGAAGTTCTCTATGTACTGCAATTTGAGAATACCAAAAGAAATCTGGAGATGAGAAGACAGAGATGCTCTTCTAAACTTGTTTAATCCATCAGAGGAAGAAAATATACTTATCTTTGAATTTACACAGCCACCCAAAATTTTGGGTGCTATTAGAGCTAGATAGTTTTAACCAGAGAATTTAACCAGGTAAGCTCAGGTTAACTGGTATTATAACACTCGAAGTGGCTGACCCATTTCAATTTTTTTTCTTTTAGATTTTAAAAAATGTTGGGAAACACTTTTTAGCTTTTCAGTTTGACTCAAAGTTCTAAGGAAACAATCTTAGCAACTGGAATTTAAGCAAAAATATTTTGCAAGTCCAATATGGAAAAGAAGCTGGAGATACTTGATTTCCATGCATATTGCTGAGGAGCAAGAGAGCCCTATAAACTGTTAGCCCATCTTTCATATTAATTGTAATCAGGGACTTTCCAAAGACTCAGAGGTGACATCTCTTTCAATTACCCCTCTTGCTACTTCAGAAAGATCCGAGAATTCTCCCAGCGCAGTCATCTGAATAACGTGGCCCCATACTGACCAGCCTACCTGCTAAGCCTTTGCCATACATAGCGAAGAATATGTTTGTAGGTCTGCAGGTTAGTGAGAATCCTCTTACCACCAGCATGTCAGGGCAATCTGTTACCTGTTGGCCCAGAGCAGCAGCCAAATTCCCACCAGCACTGTCACCAGAAATGCCAATTCTGCCCGGGTCAACCGAATACTTGTGTAAGACTTCTGGCTGCAGAAAATACTTCGTGGCACGTACAACATCATGAATTTGTGCAGGAAAATAAACCTTTGGAACTAGCCTGTATCTGTGAAGACAAAAGTTGTATTCATTTAAGGACTTCACCAAGTCTTTATAGGCCCTTTAAAGTTTATGGGGAAGCTGGTTCTTTTGACACAGAAGTAAACAGGTAAGGATTGAAATAAATATAAAATTGAACCATTCATTTTCTTTTTAAAAAAAAAGTTTATTTTGAGAGAGAGAGAGGGTTGGGGGGGAGCATGAGTGGGGGAGGGGCAGAGAGAGAGAGAGGGAGAGAGAATCCCAAGCAGGCTCTTAACTGACAGCTCATGAACCGTGAGATCATGACCTGAGCCAAAATCAACAGTTGGATGCTTGACCAACTGAGCCACCCAAGCGCCCCTGAGCCATTCATTTTCTTGCAAATCAAATACTTAGTTTAAAAATGTAATGATTTGGGGGTATCTGGATGGCTCAGTCGGTTAAGCATCCAACTTTGGCTCAAGTCATGATCTCACAATTTGTAAGTTTGAGCTCTGCATCAGGCTCTGTGCTGACAGCTCAGGGCCTGGAGCCTGCTTCGGATTCTGTGTCTCCCTCTCTCTCTCTGCCCCTCCTCTGCTCACACTCTATCCCTCTCTCAAAAATAAACATTAAAGAAAAAGGGATTAAAAATGTAATGATTTTGTATTAGCAATAATCTTTCCCCCCTTTTTTATCATCAGCCATGAAACACAACTTCAAAGTTAAAGGTGGATGTTGATTATTAAGATATGGGTAGAACCGTAACAGATTTGGGAATTTTATTTCTGGAAATCAGTGTTCAATTCACGACACTTATGGATTAGAAGGTGACTTGGCAACATCAACCACTTCATCGGTCTCCTGTTTAATGACTCCATATGGGATCCTTCATGATTTACTTGAGAAACACAGCAACATTGTGTCAGATACCCCATCCATGATAACATCTTACAAATCCATAGTTGCTGGTAGTCTCTGCTTGGAGTGCCCTCTCAGCCTCCTCCTTCTTTCCCTATTAATTCTCACTCAGCCTTTAAGCCTTACTCATGGGTTTAGACTCCTCCAGGTAGATTTCCTTGACTATAACTCCACTTGCTTCTGGGGCTGAGCTTGATGCCTTTCCTTGATCCTTCTATGTGCTGGAGTATATTACTGTTCTTACTGCCTCATCTTAAAATGATTTATGTGTTTCCTCTGAAGAGTATGTTCTCTGAAATCAGGACTATGTTTTATTCATCGCTGTGTTCCCAGTATCTATCAATGTGCTAGGCACATAATCATCCATCCAGTAAACCCTTTTATTAACATACCTTCCTTTTGCAGACAAAAGAAACTGGGGCACCAAAAAGTTACTTTATTTGTAAAATAAGTCAAACACAGATAAAAACAAGGTGGAATAGAAACTAAGTACTTAATTAAAATCTAGTAATATTAAGAATTCAGGTCTCGGGGTGCTTGGGTGGCTCAGGCAGTTAAGCGTCCTACTCTTGACCTTGGCTCAGGTCATGATCTCACAGTTCATGGGTTCAAGCCCCATGTCGGACTCTGCACTGATGGTGTTGTGCCTGGTTGGAATTCTCTCTCCCTCTCTCTGCCCCTCCTCTGATCGTGCTCTCTCTCTTCAAAGAAATAAACAAACAAAAAAAACCTCAGGTCTTTTCATTTTCATTTTATAATTAACATACCTATTCTTAGAAACTTATTTTCTCCCATCTAAAATCCAGCTAATTATCTTGCCATTCAATGCAAATACAATCAAATGAACATTTGTGAAATACTCTGAGAAGTAGTGAATATTGATTACTGCATTTTAAAAGTCCTAAATGTGACATTCCTTCAGTGGTTACCTTATAACAGATAAAATAATTTTTCTAATTTCTTTTTTATTTTCCTATCTGCGGTGATCATTTAATCATCCAAAATGTTTTTTGTCCCATTGAATTTCATTATGCCCTAAAGTGGCTGCTATGCTATATAGTACTACTATCCTACTGATCAATGAGTGAAAAGAGTAGGATTATACAATTGTGTCCACTAGATGGCGCCATCTTATATGATTCCATTTACCCCCAGTTTTAGGACTTGATCTCAATTTGAACTTCAGTTTACCAAGCTGAATTCTTAATTCTTTCAATGAAATAAACACACATGTCCTTCATGAGTCAAGTTGTGAGAATAAGGGCTATTTTGTCTCAGCAAGATTCCATATATCATAATAAACTGTTTTCCTGGTAGCCCAATATGACAGAGCATATTCTACCAGTACACATACATGAATTGAATCTTCAGATGTTATTTCCCAAAAGGTCTAGTGACTTTGAATCAAGAGAAATTGGTGGGACACCTGAGTGGCTCAGCTGGTTAAGCATCTGACTCTTGATTTCAGCTCAGGTCATGATCTCACAGTTCTCGAGTGCACACCTGCTTGAGATTCCCCCTCTTTCTCTTTGGCTCCCCTACTCACACTCTGTCTCTCTCAAAATAAATAAACTTTAAAAAAAAAAAAAAGATATTTCTAATTAAGAAAAAAGATACCCTGCTACTGCCACAATCTTATCAGTGGATTAATAACTGGCTCAGATAGCAGAGTAAACATACTTAAAAAAAAACCCAACAGATTATAATACAAGCGTCTTCCTGGTGCCCTTAAAGATCTACCTCCTAAACCCTTCTCTTTGTTCAAGCTCAAAACTTTCTCTAATTTTATTCAATAAAAAGGGACACTATTTTCATAGATTTGAAAATATAGTGAAACTATACATTTCTGAGGTCACCCAGTTCAAGATAAGCCTTGAAAGTAACTTGAATTTGACCTGAGAAGTATAAAAGTTCTGTAATATTTTTATAGCCACAGAACACTCAAGAGTCAGAAGAAAATTTATGAGTGCTATAGCCAAAGAAAGCAAGTATAAATGTATTTGTCTGCAGCTTTTGTTTAAAGATAGGTCTCTGCAAAGTACTGAAAGGATTCTGACTTTTTTTAATTTCACAATTATAGATCTTGAGTTAAAGCACCTGATGAATTTATGGCAGGTATAGTCACAATTTGCCCAGCTCACTGCAGGGATAGATGACTCTGCAGTGCTGGCTTCTGCCTATCTGTTAACTGCACATGCCTCCTGCTATAGAAATACAAAATTTGCTTGTAAACTCAGGAATGAAGCTTAATCAGTTTAACAAATGTGTACACTCTATAAAAATTATCTTATTTCTGCTAGGTGAGGCACCCGCCAAATATGCTACAGATGTGTTTCACTCAAATTGCAGGGCAAACCCGTGGGTTTAAGAATGAGAACATGACGGGGGCACCTGGGCGGCTCAGTCTGTTAAGTGTCCAACTTCAGCTCAGGTCATGATCTCATGGTTCGTGGGTTCGAGCCCCGTGTTGGGCTCTGTGCTGACAGCTCAGAGCCTGGAGCCTGCTTCAGATTCTGTGTCTCCCTCTCTCTCTGCCCCTCCTCTGCTTATGCCCTGTCTCTCTCTCTCAATAAATAAAAAAATATTTTAAAAATAAAAAAAAAGAAAGAAAAGGATGAGAACATGAGGCTCCAGGAGGATGCATAACTTGTCTACAACAGCTAAGTGGCAAAGCTGAGTGGTGAATTCACCACTGACTTCAAAACCCACATGTAACCAACCCCTGCCTTAAAAAATATTCTTATTCTTGAAAATCCACAGCCTTTTAAATGTGTGTCTGTGTGTTTTCTCATGACCTCATCAAAGCAGTAAATTCTCAGAACTATAGACTTCTGACATCACAGGACACCCCTTATGATTTCAATGGTTTTGCAAAAATATTCTCAAACAAACCACCTAGCACAGTGCCTGGCATGTGGTGCATCTTTATGAATATACTTTTCTTTCTTCCAAACAAAACTTTAAAGATTTATTTTACACTTTTACATATAAAATATGTCATATGGCACCACCTGTGGCGAGGAAAGTGATAAGCCATATGGCTTTAAAAAAAACATAAAAAAAAAGAAATTGTTCCTAATCTACCTACTCTGGGGGCACATCGTCAAGGCCTCTACTTCCTGTATTCTTTTTTTTTTTTTTTTAATTTTTTTTTTCTTAACGTTTATTTATTTTTGAGACAGAGAGAGACAGAGCATGAATGGGGGAGGGTCAGAGAGAGAGGGAGACACAGAATCCAAAACAGGCTCCAGGCTCTGAGCTGTCAGCACAGAGCCCGACACGGGAATCAAACTCACGGACTGCGAGATCATGACCTGAGCCGAAGTCGGCCGCTTAACCGACTGAGCCACCCAGGCGCCCCTACTTCCTGTATTCTATGCGTAGTTCAGGGTTTCTCAACTCAGCATGCATCCTAGGATAATCCTGGGAGTTTTACAAAAACATTGAGGCCTGAGGCCATCTATGAAACATTCCAAAGTATTTGGTCTGGGGTGGAGCCTAGCATGTCTATATTTGAAGGAAAATCTTCCCCCCACCGCCCACCCCCAATAATTCTAACGCACAGCCAAACTTGAGAAATATCACAGAGTCCAGCCCATACAGTCACTGTTCTCCGAACACATCTGCCTGTTACCTTCCCCAGTGCTTTGGTCTCTATTCTCTCTGCCCTTCCCCCAGCAACTCATCAAATGTTCCGATCCTGTAAATTTAATCTCAAATGCCACTTCTTTCATGAAACCCTCTCCGAGTCCAGCCAAAAGTCACTCTCCTTCCTTGGAGCTCTCAAAGTCGAACAATAGGTCATAGCACAGACACCTCTATTTCCTCTAGAAGTAGATGGAAAGTCATAATTATGTACTAAAGACTCTGATGTACACGTACCTAAGATAAGCAGTATCATGCCTCTGGTCTGTTACTTTATTACCTACTTTATTCACGGTACCAGGGAAATGGAGAGATGCTCAGAAAGACTTACAAGGTCTTTCTTAAGTCCAAAGCAGACATGCACACAAGCCCAGAGTGGGGGGAGTTGATCCAAACCCACTGAAGTTGAAGTCCTGAATGACACTAGCATTCTATGAGCATTGTGATACACGTTGTCCCTCAAAATAACCTAACCTGGCAACAGTGTGTACAAACTTGAGCTGCAGGCAAGGACACTGAGGTTGCTTCATGCAGTGCTACTTAGGTGAAAGATACAGGAGATACACTGGAATGAAATTATACTCCTTTAGATTCAGTAGGATTAAAATAAAATCTCCTTCCTTTTTTTTCTGTTTTGGCTTCCCCACGCTCCCTCTTACCATCTCCTGAGAAGAGTTCAATAGATTCACCTTGAGAACATAAAAACGTTAATTATGTTCCTCAGTCTTAAAGAATCCCTGTCTTCAGCAGGGGTTACCTGAAACAAATCAATTACATCCCTACTATGCTCTCTATTTGAGAGAGACAACTCCAGAGGAAGAATCTCTTTATTCCTCTACCAGGCAGATGCTTTTTTTCTATTAAAGAAACACAAAAATAAATAAATAAAATAAGATAAAAAAATAATAAAATAAACATATAATAAAATTGCACAAAAGTGGAAGCATAAAGGTTAAGGTTAAGGAAAGTTCTTCCTTTCTGTTTCTATTCTCAAAATCTGCCCCTGCAATAGTTTTGACTGCCAGCCATTCAGCAAGGGAGAGCTGAGATCAGTGAAGGCTTGGCTGATTGGACAAGAATGACATTCAAAAGAATTGACAAGAGGTCAGGATGCTTTGCCAAAACCCTAGGAGTGACTGAGCCTAGAACTGTGATCCCACGCTCTTTCTCTGTCTCTCTCAAAAACAAACATTAAAAAAAGTTTTTTTTAATGAAGCGATTCTTTGATGCACAGTTCACAATTTAAGACTTTCTGAGACTTATCTATATACACAGCAGGGATCTCCCCAGGCTCTTGGTGTTTATCTAAACTGCCTCCTCCCATTCAGACCAAACCTTGCCTATACCCACAAGGGTAACAAAGGCTCCAGAGCACTCCCAGGTGGCCATGAAAGCCCAAGGAGGCTTAGTGCCTCCTCCCCCTGGCCTCCTTTCGCAATTTCAGAAGCTAAATGTAGCTTCCTAGAGCTCAGGTGTGGGTGGAAGCTAGCTTCACAGCCTCACTGTGGTTTGCAGTCAGGTGCTCCGCAGCTGCATCACAGGCTTTTTGTAAAAGCTCCGATTACCCCCTGCTCCCCAGAAATTCTCAAAGACCTAAACCACAAGAGTGAAACCAGTGGATTTTTCAGGTTACTAGAAAACACAGCCAAGAAGACATTAGTCGAATATGTCTAAACAGGAGAGATTCATTAGCTAAGGATAAGGAAGAAAAGAAAACAAGCTACTTCTTAAAAGAAGCACATTATCTTTCTCTAGCATTAAGTTATTTGTGATGTTGGCCTTTACATTGGCTAAAGTTGGCCTGGACTGAGTGAAAGGGAAATTTTCAAATCTTTCCTTCTTCAGAGGAGAACCCTCAGGAATCTGATCTGCCCACCATCCGGTGCTGCCCAGATCGGAGTGATGCATGAGGATTTCTCTCCTCAGGACTCAGAGGAAGAGCAGGAAAAGGAACAGAGAGCAAGTCACAGCTAGGTCCCCGTCACTCTGTGTTCTTCTGAGCATCTTATTTGTCCAACTATTTACTGAGATGTGTGGTGTACTGAGCCTCCCAAAAGCACTCTGATTTTGTCAGCTTGCACTCATCTAATTTTATGGATTAAAAAGAGAAACACAAAGATCTCCTTCCTCATAACCCTGTTTGCCACAGACTAAGATAAGTACTCCAGCTTCTTTTCTGTCTACATTAGCAACATTCTTTACAGCTCTGTGAAGTTTCAAGTGCTGTGTGCACAATGCCACCTGACATTTGGTGGAATGGGACTATGTCTCCACCTACATAAAATAGGGAGTTGGAGTGTAGAAAAGATTTAACTAAAAGCAAAGCACAACTTAAAAACAGTTTTCCATACCCAAAAAAAGCAACGAAGATGCCTTGTAGAAGTAATGAATTAAGTAGATTAAATAGAATTTAATCACATCCAACATGCCTCCTTTGCTATTATCTGACATTTTATCTTTAAAAAAAAAAGATGGGGGCACCTGGGTGGCTCTGTGGGGTAAGCATCCAACTCTTGGTTTTGGCTCAGGTCATAATCACACGGTTCGTGGGTTCGAACCCCACATCGCACTCTGTGCTGACAGCAAGGAGCCTGCTTGGGATTCTGTCTCCCCCTCTCTTTCTGCCCCTCCCTTGCTCACTCTCTCCTTCACTCTCCAAAATAAACAAATAAACATTAAAAAAAAAAGAAATTGGGGCACCTGGGTAGCTCAGTAGGTTGAACACCTGACTTCGGCTTAGGTCATGATCTTGTGGTTTGTGAGTTCGAGCCCCACATCGGGCTCGCTGCTGTCAGTGCAGAGCCCGCTTTGGATCCTCTGTTCTCCTCTCACTACCCTTCCCCTGCTTAAGCACTCTCTCAAAAAAATAAACACTTTAAAAAAAAAAGAAATTAAATCTTCCTTATGTCTTATGGTTTCAGTACTGTGTCTTATTATATAAACTACAGGTAAAAAGATACAGTGTTCTGGCTAAAATGCACTATGAAATAGGTTTATGAAAATAGGTTTAGAAACATAAAATAGGACCTTCCTAGATTATATAAATGAGCATGAATTCATGTAGTATAAGATGAACTTTATTTGTTTAACAAATATTTGTGGGCAACTGATATATAAGAACAGCATCGTATTGTAGAAGCAACTGAACAGAAGCATGGTCTATTTTTATACCTTAAGGCTGTTATCTACCTTAGTTGCTGGGTCTGTTCCCAGAACTGTGAGCCAGCACCAGCAACATGAACTGAGGCGTTCCAGCTCCTGGTACTCGCTGCATGGGAGTGATTCCATTACCAGGGCTGCCCTCAACCACTGCATACCAGCTTCCTCAGGCTATAACCTTCCCTGGAGCCACACCCCATGGGAAGCTAAGCCATGCCGCCACCCAAACCTATGGCCCTCAAGGATAAGGAGCAGTGGTCTCCAGACAGCCTCCCCACTAGAAGGTAGAATTCCAGGAGAACCAGGGGTCCATCATCCTCCTAAGACTCTCAAATCATCCACTCCTCTTTCTTATTTTCCTTATTCATGGCCAGGAATCTCCCCATCTGTCTTCTCTTATGTTTTGTTCCCTTCGCGCTCTTTGCTTTCTCCCCTTCCTCCCAAGCCTTCTCATTACACGACTCTGGACTCTCATGACCAACTCACTTTGTCTAACTAGATTCTGCTCATTCTTAGGAGCTCAATGCAAACATCACTTTCTTTAAGACATGAATTCTCTGACCCTTCAAACTAGGTAAGATCTTACCTATTTGGTGAGGTACCAGGATTTTTGCATTATTACTTTCACCACAATTGCTATAATTATTATTCACATTCTTATTAATACTATTAATAATAAACCCTTTAAACTAGGTAAGATATTACCTATTTGATGCCTTCTACTTCATATCACTTACCATAATTTAACCTTACTTGTGTTTTGTTTTTTCATCTAGATTGTAACCCCCAGGAGGCAGGATTATGATTGCTTTACACTGTTATGTCAGCAGAGTGTAACACAGTTACTGGCACATAACAGAAATTCAATAAACATTTGTGGAATAGAAGAAAGAGGAAAGAAGTGAGCAGTGAGAAGAAATATGTTCCCAAGTTAGGTAGCTGAATATACTTTCCAAGAGAAACAGCATGATCATGGACCACGTGGTATTGGCTATCCTTCAACTAGAACATAGGTTATGTGACTTTTTGTGGGCTGGCTGGCCTAGATTCTAACCACCTTAGCTCTTGATTTCTGCAAAGGAGTGCTGTGAGTTCCAAACACACAGTTGATAAATAAATTTGTAAGTTGGGTCTTTCCATTCCACGGCTAGAGCACTGATCCTCCAGACTTGTCTAGTGCATTAGAGTATCTGAAGCCCTCTTGCCTCCACTGTCCAAACTGATACTCATGACAATTCTCTGGAGTCACTGACCTAACTCAACATGTGTTTTACTTAGCCTACATGTTCTAAGTCTTGCACTAGGTGATGGGAACCAAAGGAAAGAAGACATGATTTCTCTTCCCAGTAGCTCACATTCTAGATATACAGGAAGGATGCTTAACTCCAGTTTGCACATTTCATTAAATGATCTGCCTGAGGTCATGCAGTCATGAGTAACAGTACTTGCCTACTGCTGTGACGCCTCCCAGTAATAAACTTGTGGATAGTACACTACATAGATGAGGCACAATGGAAAGGTAAAATGAGAGCAGTCCTTCTAGATTTAAAAGAAATCTTAAAAACATCCTATCTATGTTTTATGATAAGCCTGGAATTAAAAGAACACCTGTTTTACTTGAGACAGATGGTGACGGGTAGAGAAGGGCATGTAGGAAGAATTTAGGCACGTTGCCCTTTGCTTATATTGAAGCCCTGGATGGTAAGGCCTGTGTGGAGAATCCTCACGGTGCCAAGTTAAGTAAGCCCAATTTCCCTCCTTTTCTCAGGCTTTTGAGGATTTGAGGAGCTGGAGCTACACAGGAAACCACTGAAAAGTCCATGAGGCTGGTTCCTCAGTTCTGAGCTGTAGGGTCTAGCTCTATAATGGGGCTCAGCTACTTAAACAGCTCCTGCTTTTCTCTGGCCAGCTGCCCAGGCTAGATGATGCAATCCTTTACTTGAAGGTTCCTACATTATAAAACTGCACTGAGGGCCCTTGAGTGACCTGGGTGGTGTGTGGAGAGGCCAGGGAAGGCTGGGAGCTGTCCAGAGCTGTCTCGGAGGGCAAATCTGCTAAGGAGGAGCAATAACACTGCTCCGTGTGACGAAGTCTTCTGTTCCAGGATCACAGCTGCCCAAGTGACTTGGGACACCAGCCCTTCCCAGACCCTGCAGAAGAACAGATTCTCTTAGGTCTCAGATCTGGAGCAAGGGCACAGAGGGGATGAGCTATGGTGGAGAGAGGCAGAGGGAAGAAGAGAGCTGGATGAGCTCCGGGCGTGGAAAGTGGTTAATGTTATAATCTTGTCGCTCAGCATTATCAGCTTTCTTCAATACTGGCTTGATATTGGATTAAAAATGTATAGGGGCCTCAACACCTGGGTTTAATGCCTCACTCTATTTATGTAACTTGCTAGCTATGTAACCTTATGAAGGTTACTTAACTTCTGGGCTCTCAATTTCCTCATCTATGAGAAAAATAACAAAATACTTACCTTGGATGATTTATATGAGAATTAAGAAAGACTCCTTATTCATTCCTTCCGTAAATATTTATTGAATACTCACTATCTGCCAGGGATGTCTCCAGGCACTAATGATTAACAATGAACAAAACAGGGGCTCCTGGATGGCTCAGTCAGTTAAGCGTCGGACTTCAGCTCAGGTTATGATCTTTCAGTCTGTCAGTTTGAGCCCCTCATGGGGCTCTGTGCTGACAACTCAGAGCCTGGAGTCTGCTTTGGATTCTGTGTTTCCCTTTCTCTCTCTGCCCCTCCCCCACTCATGGTCTGTCTCTGTCTCTCTCTCTCTCTCTCTCTCTCTCTCTCTCTCTCTCAAAAATAAACATTAAAAAAAATTAAAACAATGAACAAAACAGGCAAAAATCCCTAAAATCCCTCTCTTCATGGAACTTGCTTAGTCTATTTCAACCTAGCACACTACACACATGATAAGTATTTATTATGTATTAAATATTTATTATGGTCTGTCAGAGGTTGATGACAGTTCTGGAGGAAAATAAAACAGGAAAAGTGGGCTGCAATTTTAAATAGTATCAAGAAAAGCCTTGCTGAAAGGATGATATGTGAACAAAGGTCTGAAGGAGGAGAGACAATGTATGTAAATGCACTGGCACATGCCTGCCACAGGACAGGTACCAGGATTTCTGTATTATTACTATCGCCACAATTGCTATAATTATTAGTCATACTGTTAGTAGTACTATTAATACTAATGACAATAACGGCATTGACTGAGATTTGCTGAACACATTACATTTACAAGGTCTGAGATACAGAACGGAACTCCAGCAGAATGACTTTTCCAACTCCTAATTGGTTTTTAAATTTTATTTAAAAATAATTTTTGACGTTTATTCATTTTTGAGAGAGAGAGAGACAGAGCACGAGCAAGGGAGGGACAGAGAGAGAGGGAGACACAGAATCCGAGGCAGGCTCCAGGCTCTGAGCTGTCAGCACAGAGCCTGAGGTGGGGCTTGAACCCACGAACCGCAAGATCATGACCTGAGCTGAAGCCGGATGCTTAACTGACTGAGCCACCCAGGCACCCCTGGTTTTAAATTTTAAAAGGTAGTAAACAAAATTATTTCCTGCAGATAACTGATCGTATATTTTCCTCAATTTCCATTAATTCTTTTCAGAACTTTTCCAGAAGTTTTCAAAACTAAAGTAAAAAGATAATTCAAGGTGTTATAAAACTAGTTCAAGAAATTCTACGTTATATCAGAAAATCATTTTGTGTGACCTTGGGCAAATCCCTTCATCTTTCTGGATCTGTATTTTGCACTTTATTTTACTGATTACAAACTACAGTAACTAGATGGTTATCTAAGATCCCTTCTTAAAAATTATTTTTTTATGACTAGTATTAATTACTTACTCAATGGAGACAATGACAGCATTCAATTCTTCAGCCATTGCTGTGCACAGTTCATCGTAATACCTGATTTCTAAAAGAGACAAAGGAACAATCATTATTAAACAAGTTACTTAACACTGTCCATTCTTAAATTCTGCTAATCGTGGATTTTCTTAGACTTGCACTTAAGTTATTAATAATAAAAACCATAAAAAGCAAATATCGAAATATGTATCATTAATAGGGTTACACATACAAATGCAAAAATTAAATCTGGTTTCTGATAAAATGCAATTAGTATAAAATAACAGGACATCCATATTAGGTTACCTTTGAATGCGTTTTTAACTAAGTAGCCATTGATTTGATTTCATAATAGGCTATGTGAAATGCACCAAATTCTGATTTTGTAGCTCTTCAAACATACGTGTTTTCAAAAAACACTGCAGATGAAGAGTTACCTCCTTAGAACTACATAATTTTTCTGTTTTAATATCTTTATTTGCTGCAATTCAATTGAATTCTTCCAATTTGAAGAACAGGATATTTTGTTTAAACCAACAAATAAAAAATAAAATTTTAGGAAGTCTTAGCATTCTTAGAAACAGGATCCAAAGGTGTGCAGTGACAAACAATTTTAATACATAAAAGTTGAATCCCTTAGCTCTTCTTTCAATAAACTAAGAGATGAATTTGCCTACAGAGAGCCAAATATTACTTTAATTATACATTTTCCAAGGCAGTCTTAGAACCAGAAGTTTAGTAACTACATAACCACCTGCAGAGAGCCCACAGCCCGAGCTCTTCCTCTGGCAGGAGTGATCAGTCAAAATTATGGGGAAAAGGCCATGTGAACTCATAATCCATGCCATTTCCAGCACTTACACTTCCTGGTCTCCATGGAATGTCTCACTGGGCAAGTGTCCATAACTATATAGATTGCAATCATTTCTGTTACTCCCTTTTGTATTCTCATCCCCTAGCACACATTAAGGTAACCAAAAGTGTAAGATTGTACATAACTATTTGAGTTTTTCTACTGGAAGTCCTGTACCCCCAGAGAACCCCTCAGTCCTGGGCAAACCTACTTACTCAGCAAACATCTGTTGAAAACTTGAGCAAATCCATGAAATCAAAGAATAAATAATGAATATGAAATGGGATTACAAGAAAAAGTTATACTTCTTTGGCCTTTGCCACATGAAACAAATGTTATATAAAAACACAAACTGGAACAAGTTGTCATTGCCTTAAACCTAGGGTATGCCAAAAGCTTTGGGCTAACGATGCGGTAGTGGCTCCATAATGACAGGCAGAGATAAGGCCCTTACTTCCTCCTTGGTATTCTTTTCGCCAGGCTGCTCCACTTGGCTGCCTGCCATTTTGAATGTGTTCTGCTCATGAAAGTTATCCGACACCAACAAGAATATTCTTGAATTTTGCAGCATTGTTTCCTTTTAATGGTGGTACACCCTTTATAGTTTCATCTTTGGTTTCATAAGCAGATGGAACGTGGATGAGTTAATGTAGGTATTCAGAAACACTGGTCCTATTTCATAGAAAAATGTCTTCAAACACAAGTTGGCAAAAGAGCTGCAGATAATTTCCTCATATTCCAGCCCAGCGAAACTTCAACTTGTTTTGGTGGAGAAAGCTATTGTCAGCCCTTCACATGAGTTAGCCTATGATTTCGGTCACAGGAAATATTTTCAAAACAGTGGGCCTGAATTAACAAGCAGTAAACAGGTGGGCAAAACCTTTATGTATGTAGGGTAATCATAGAATCAATCATCAAAAACCAGGACCCTTTTGAGTGCGAAAAGGGGACACTATTAACAATCCTGCTGGGATAATAGAGGTAGCTGACTGTCCAGGGGAACCAAGTCAAATGGCCCTTACCCAGTAAGGAAATCAAACTCAATCACACATCCCTCCCAGGGCCAACCACAATCCCAAACAACCTGACGGTGACCAGGACATACTTGCACTGGCTAAAGCCCAGCCTCCTCCATGGATGTAAACAACGCTGCGTTTCAAAGGCTCTTCTGGCTTTGGGGAGCCCTCAAACACTCTGACCTCCACACCGTCAAAGTCAGTATCGGTCACCTTCACCTGAGGAGACGACCAGGCGCTTTTCTTGCCAAAAGAAACGATGATAAAATTCAGTGCGAGCAGATGATGGCTCAGGCCCAGGTAGTGGATCAGGTTGCTCTGCAGGGAGAGGGAGGGAACACAGAGGGAGGGTATGAGTCAACTCCAACACCACCAGAGCCACACTCACCCACTCTTGGTGTTTGAATTCCTACAAACAGCTGACAGTACTCTTGAGGACACACTGCCCACTTTTAATACAATAACAAATTATATTTACTTTTTGCTTTTACAGCCTGCAAAGTATTTTCATACATGAGATCTGATTTTTCGGATTAGCTCTGAGAGGGAAATTGGACAGGTATCATCAGTCCCACTTTACCAAGACGGCTTAGAAATTAAACATGACCGTTTGGCTGGATAAGTGGTAGTTCTAGGACTGAAAACTAAGACTTGTGCATTTTAGGATTTAGTCCTTTTCCTCCTCCTCTCCATCAGCAATCACAGGTCCAATAACACACTAGGAATTGAGGAAGAATACTTTATCTAAATGCAAATAAAAGAGAGAGAAGTTTTATATTTACTATAAGTATCTTTAAAGTGTTTTGTAGCTTATATACTTAAGTGTGTCGGTTGTTTTGAGAGTAGAAGAAAGAAATGAGTGTGGGAGAGGCAAACAGCCAGTTAACTCTGGCTCCAGCACTGAGAAGCAGAACACCTCAGATGTTACCAGGAGCTTTTCAGAAATGTGCAAAGAACATACAGTCTGCCATCACTTGTCCTTTGAACCTGAGGGCATTGAGCTTTGCATTAAGTGTCTGCAGGAAGTTACTTGGTTGGAGAAAGAGCAAAGAGAGAAGAGACCCAAGTCATCCACCCAGCAAAGACCCTACAGAGTGTATTCCCCTCTTTGCACTTTTAAAAAAATGTTTATTTATGTTGAGAGAGACCAAGAGCATGAGCAGGGGAGGGGCAAAGAGAGAAGGAGAGAGAGAGAATCCCAAGCAGGCTCCACACTCAGCCTGAACCCGGTGTGGGGCTCAATCCCGTGACTGTGGGATCATGACCTGAGCCAAAATCAAGAGTCAGACACTCAACTGACTGAGCCACCCAGGCACCCCTCAACCTTTCCACTTCTTACACAAGGTCTTCCTATTGAGTAGACTTATCAAACTAACCTCTCAGTAAGACTTAATGGCCACGGTTCAAAGCCAGATAACTGGAAGCCATGTGGCAGTGAGTGACTAGTCCAACTAGTGTCCAACAAGTGTCAAAAAGAGGCAGGAAACTTTCCTGACACTGGTGCATGAATTTAGATACTATATCTCCTCGAGACTTTCCAACCTAGGAAAGAAGGACAGCTAGAGAGTAACAGTGCCCTTCTGGAAAATATGAAACAGAACACTGATGATTAGTGAAACATTTCATGTCATCATAAGATCAAGAAACAATGTTACTAGCAGAAATCAGGACTATTTAAAGTCTGTGATGCACCATAATACAGCTTCCCAGAATAGGCATGCAGCACGCTGGTGTGCCTCGAAGAGGGTACACACGTGCTAGAATACTGATCCCCTCAGCCCCTGAGGAGCTAAGCTCCAGAGAGCCCTTTACCCCAATGTCCCATATAAAGTATTATTATTATATACGTATGCCTGGCCATGAAGTGAGCTGGAAAATGCTGCATTATAATACCATGAACCAATGTTTATGAAAAACAAGAACAAGAGGCCATTAATCTAACCACGAAGAGCTATTTCAGTAATTTCATTAATATTTGTTTGCTGGCAATATAGGCAGCAGAGCAAATAAATATTAATAAAATAATTCAACTTCTATATGTATCAGTTGCCCAATTTACTGAAAAAGTTAAAACAACTGATAGTATTTTTTTTTTAAGCTTATTTATTTTCAGAGAGAGAGAGAAAGAGAAAGAGGGAGAGAGAACACATGTGCGAGTGGAGGAGGTACACAGAGAGAGAAAGAATCCCAAGCAGGCCCTGTGCTGTCAGAGTAGAGCTCTATGCAGGAGTCATTTGCAGGAGTCAAATGATCCCACAAACTGAGATCATGACCTTAGCTGAAATCAAGAGTTGGATGCTTAACCGACTGAGCCACCCAGGCACCCCAGAACTGATAGTGTTCTTGCTATGAAATAAATGTATGTGATAGGAAATAAATTCACATGCACAGGGGGGACCCAGTTGGTTAAGCATCCAACTTCAGCTCAGGTCGTGATCTCACAGTTCTTGAGTTTGAGCCCCGCATCAGGCTCTGTGCTGACAGTTCAGAGCATGGAGCCTGCTTCAGATTCTGTGTCTGCTTCTCTCTGTCCCTCCCCCATTCACTCACGCTCTTTCTCTCTCTGTCAAAAATAAGTAAACATGAAAAATATTTTAATTTAAATTAAAAAAACTCACATGCACAGAATTCTAATTCTAACCAAATCCAATTTGGCAACTTGGATAAAGGTAATCATCATTTGAGTTTTGTGGTAAAATGTCAGTCTTACTGAGGGTATACTGACTTCTGCCAGGACGTAACTAAGAATCACTGCATTCACTAAGATTCTAGAGTTCACACTTGTCAATATCGTTATCAATTAATAGAGAACACACAGGATCCATCCCATTTCTTGCAGGACAAGTAGCATGATAGCATGGACTAAGGAAATATGAACAAACCAATAGCAGGCTTGCATCTGTTACTTTCTGGACTATTTTTTTTAAGTCGAGTGAAGACTATTCAATACTTTAAACAAATCATATATGAGTTTCTTCAATTATAGGAAAGCTGCAAAAGAGGTGAATTGTCTCTCCAAGACAGATTAGAGAAGATGGCTCATTTTATAGAGAACCCACCTCGGGTTTCCTTCATGCACTGCATGCTCTGAATGCATGCAATCTTGACTCAATTTGCCCATGCCTTTCCAAAAATAGCTCTACCGTGTCAGATCGCTTGCACGAACAGAATTTCTCAACAACTATCTGCATTGTTCACCATACTGTCAGGGTGGCTCAGGGGCAGGAGGGTTGATTCAAGAAGGGGTAGTTTATATGGAGAAAAACAGATGAGCAGATAGGAATAAGAAAGGGTCAGAGAGGTGCTAAAATAAAATAAAATAAGTAAATAAAATTTTATTTCTTGCATCCTTGCATTTGTGAAGTGAGATTCAGATCCATCTCCAAAAACATTGCAAATTAACAAAGTTTTCTGAAACCTCTTTAGAAGTAGCTGGAAAATTTCAGTAGCACAAAGAAGCAGGCCAAGTGTTAAGAGCCCCACAGGTTAAGAATTGACCAATTCTTGGCAAGTTCTTGAAGTACTTTAGGGCAGTGCTATAGATCTTAAAACTTGCCCCCATAACCATTCTAGGATTTAGGAGAGAAATTCTACCTGAAGAGATAGAAGGGGTGAAGGGTCATTACTCATTACACCTCAGTGGAACCAGACACAACAAAATAGGGGGGCCACTGGCTCCCTACCCAGGTATGATGGCCAAAGATCAAAGGACAAGCAAGAATCAAAGGTACCTGGTGGCTCAGTAGTTAAGTATCTGACTTTGGGCCAGGTCATGATCTCAGGGTTTGTGAGTTCAGTCCCATGTCGGGTGACCTCAAGCCCCGGCTTCAGTGAGCCCTGCTTCTCTCTCACTTTCTCTCTGCCCCTCCTGGGATTCTCTCTCTCTCTGCCCCAAGCTCATTTGCTCTTGCTCTCTCGCTCGCTCGCTCTAGCTCTCTCTCTCTCAAAAAACAAATAAAAGAACAACAAAGAATCAAAGGAAGCCAAACAGAAACTGTACTCCGTTTCTCAATATACAAGTTAGTTATTATGTTTGTGAATGGGGTTGTTCTCTGTTAATTCATTCAACATGTAAATTATGAGATATATTCCAAGGGCAGGGAAGCTTAAGGTGGAGAGACAACCTTTCTGGAGCTTGGGGAAGTAGAAGAGAACCAAGATTTGTAAATGAATAGCTGATGTTAGCTAAGCAATACAAGCACTAAGAGAGATCCAGATAAAGAATTACTTCTGTTTGTTCTTCCTGGGATGAAATCCAGTAAGGCTTCTAGCCTAAAGGGTGGCTTAATGGAAGAGGAAGCATGGGTAGCAAAGAAAAGGGTCGGAAACCAAGATGTGAAAGTATTGGGCAAGTGCTCTAATTCAGACACATATGGGAAGGTCAGGTAAACAAGGGAAGCGAAGGTGGGGGAGCATGGAAATAAAAGGCTAAATCTAAGAGGCATGGATAGCAGGCACCAAGGTCAACAGCACAGACTCCAGACCTAGAGTGCCTGAGTGAAAAGCCCAGTTCCTCCACTTACCAGCGGTGGGATCTTGGGCATCCCAATACTAAACCTCTCTGTGTCTTGATTTCTCATCTAAAGACAGAAATATAATACTAACTACTTCAAAAGATTGTTGTGAAGCTTAAAACAGGCAAAAACACCTAGAGTAGCACCTGGCACATACTAAGCCTTATATGGGTTAACTGTTATTATACCCCTGATTCAGCAGGTCATTGCATGAAGAAACGTGAGCCCAAGGACTGTCCAGTATCTCTAGGGAAGCTGGGACTATCATTTTTCCTATTATGTACATTTGTTACGAGGACCACACTGATGACCAAGTTCTGAAATTATTATGGGGTAAACAGATGTAAAATAATTGTCTCTAAAAAGTTATTTGTATGCTCACGTCAAAGGGGGAAAGGGGAAACTGGGGAAAAGCTATAGTACACTGACACTACCAATGCATCAGTAACTTAGCCTGGGTTTCAATTTCAACACGAACCAACCACATTAAATACTTAAAACATCTATTGTAACTCACTACCTGCCTCATCTCCCATATTCAAAGGTTTAAATTCTGTCAGTGGTTCTCCCAACTTTACCAGTGATGGCCATTTTATCCTGCAAACACCTTTTAAATTCTCCTAGGCAGATTCTGTTCAATTTCGTACTACAGGAGAAAAAAAAAAAATTCATGGAATATCTGCATGAAAATTTGTGGTCATGTTTTTTTTTTTTAAACATGCTAAAGTTTGCGTGTATTTTTAAACGCAGATTTTTTATTGATATGCAAATTATATGCCTCACATTTAAGCCCTCTGTAGGGATCACATGCGACTCACTAATGCAGAACTTTTGTTCTACAGGAAAACATAAGGTCTGTGGCAAGAAACTACCGAAGGTCATATAAGTATACTTCAAGTATTAATTAGGCACTTACTGTATTAAAGACTCTGCTACATCCTCTAAGAATGCAAAGGTCGGTAAAAGATGGACTGAGTTCAGAATTTAAATCTTTTTATTTTTTAAAAAAAAATTTTTTTTCAACGGTTTTTTATTTATTTTTGGGACAGAGAGAGACAGAGCATGAACGGGGGAGGGGCAGAGAGAGAGGGAGACACAGAATCGGAAACAGGCTCCAGGCTCCGAGCCATCAGCCCAGAGCCTGACGCGGGGCTCGAACTCACGGACCGCGAGATCGTGACCTGGCTGAAGTCGGACGCTTAACCGACTGCGCCACCCAGGCGCCCCCAGAATTTAAATCTTGACTGATTCCCTCCCTTTCCCCAAATTTCCATCTCTCCTTAAAAGTTTCATAGTTCTCTGAACTTTCTCTAAGACTTTAACTTTTAAGAAAAATCCTCTGATTTTAAAGCATTGATTCAATTTTTTTTTAATTTGCATACAAAACAAATCATGCCTGCAGGCCAGATTAGGACTAAGGACTACCAGACGCAAATTCCGATACGGAGGTAACCTGGTCCTACGGAAGGTACAGCTGGAAAGATGGGAGCTGGAAAGGGTAAATTAATGCCCTTAAGTACAGGCCCTAGTTGTCAATGGTGAAACAGCAAAGATTTTTGGACACATTTTTTTTTTTTTTTTTTTTAAAGATTTTAAAGTAATCTCCACACCCAACATGGGGCTCAAACTCACAACTCCTCAATCAGGAGTCATATGCTCCCCTGACTGAGCCAGCCAGGCACCTCGGACATGTTTTTTTGTAATGAGACTCTACTTTGGGAAGAATTTTAACTGTGGTATAGATAATAGATTGGTGAGAAAAGAGATTGGAGACAGAGGTAACAGCTGTAAGAATTTGGCAACTGTCTACCGGAAAGAAAAATGAAGGTCTGCCCCTGGAGAATACAGAGGAGGAAACTATACCAAAGAGATCACTGAGGCAGAGTTGATGGAAAGATAAGTTCCATTTCAGAATTATTCCCCCTAAAGTCAGCAGAATATCTAGGCAGATGGGTCCAAAAATGCAGGCAGTAAATGTATAGTCAGAGATCCAAGGGGCTGAGGCCTGGAGGAAGAACTCAGAAGTAACTATTAATAACTCAAACAACCTACAAATATGCAAACATGGTAATATCCTAGGGATGTTCACAACAGATGATTATGATAGGATACAGAAATTTCAAAAATAGAGATGTGGTACCTTTAGTACAAAGGTATGTGACCCAGCCTAGAAGAGAAGAGACAGAGGCTGTCCAAAGAGGCTGCCTGGGCACACAGCATCAGCTAAGTTGAAGTGAGTTTTAATAGATGCTCAGTTGGCTGGAGACAGGGAGGAGGGCAGGAAAAGGCATGCAGATATATGTGGCTGTGGGGCAGGCGTTCCACACTTCCCTCTCCTGCCCACCACCCACACTTTCAGTATCACTTTCCTCCAACAGGGGTGGAAAGTCATCGAAGTCTTCTTTCCTAGTCCCACCCAGATTACAAGGATAAACATATTCCCTCTCCCTTGCTGGGGCTGGATCTCCATTTCGACCCAACTCTGATGAAAGGATAGGGCTGTCTGAACACCATTCCTGGGAGGCTTTAGGCCATACAGTAAATTCCACCAGTAAATTCCATCAGGGAAGTCAGTTTTGCTGAGGGAAAGCAGGAATTGTAAAGCTGAATAGAATAAAGACTGAAATCTTGGGAACACCATCTGTTAACACAGCTGGGAGGCAGAAGAGAAAGAACCAATCATTAAAAGATTACCCCACCCCACCCCCGCAAAAAAAAAAAAAAGAAAAAGAGGAAGAATTCATTGTTAGTGTGGCAAGAGAGACAAGAGACTGAAGAAGTTAAGGGGGAAGAGAGTTTCAAGAAAAAGCAAGTTGTTAAATGCCTGTGGAAAGGCCAAATCAGTCACGGGTGTTGGCAGTGGGGTCATGGGATCATTGGCGAACCTAGTAAGTACTGTTTAGTCAGAGATAAGGGGCTGGGAGCCAGATTGTAATGGGTTGCAAAGTGAGTGGGAGTGAAGAAATAGAGATAGTGAAGGCAGAGGAGGACTTTCACAGCTGAGATTAGGGAAGCAGTCAGACAATAAACAGGCTGAGGGAGAGTAAACAAAACCTGTTTTGTTTTGTTTTGTTTTAGGTGAGAGACTTGAGCCTGGTGGTAAGGAAAGAGCCTGTGAATAAGGAGAGACGAATGTTGAACAAGGGGGGGGGGGGGCGGGATATGACAAGTGAATTGAGACCCTAGAGGAAGAAGAAAGGATCTGGCAAAGAAATGGAAGGGATGGCTTTGGGGGAGGCCGTAGCAGGTGAGCTTAGAGTAGGCAGGGAAAGAAGCGGAGATAAATCTCTCAATGGAAGCTGACTTCTGTTGAGACTGATTCTGTCTTTACCCCAAAGAAGACAGGGGTTTTTCATAGATCAACCTCTTTGAAGGCAATTCATTACAGCTTGGCTCGAAGCCCTGACTCTGTGGCAAAAAACAGGCCTTACTGGGTTCACCAATGACCTACCTACTTGGCCTCTCTGTAGGCAGTTAACAACAATTTGCTCTTCCTTGACACTCTCTTCCCCCCCTCAACTTCAATATCTTGTCTCTCTTACCATACTAATAATTAACTGACATCAGGTCAGTAGCTTGAAATTGGCCATGATGGTAATATGCACATCACAGAAATCAGCAATAGCTACAAATCAGGGTTCCCTCAATTCCTGTTCCCCCTCCATCCCACAGAGGGCACTCCACCACTCTATTTCACCCCTTCTCCTTCCCTACTCATCCAGAAGATAGCATAGTGTTTTATAGTGCAGACTATGAGGTCAGTTGGTCAACATTCAATCCTGGCTCTGACACTTACTAGTTGGGTGATTCTTAACAAGTCAGCAAACCTCCGTGTGCCTCAGTTTCTTTACTGTAAAATTGGAAGTGATCATAATATCTACTCTACCGTGTTTTTTAAAGGATAGCTGGCATAACAGAATATAAGTGCTCACAGTGTTGCCTCTTTTTATTTGCTTATGTCAGGCCTTCACAGCATTTCAGTCTGTCTGCCGTATAATATAGTCTTGCTCCCTCAGCGAGGAAGAGCCAGGCTAAATCACCAGCTGCATGTTCCTAAACTGGGTGATATACAAGGACTTCAAGGCAGCAGGGCTCTTTAACTGATAGAAACCCCATCTTCCTAGGTATTTCATGCTTCTTGGTGCAATTGTGAATGGGATCAGTTTTTTTATTTGTCTTTCTGTTGCTTCATTGTTAGTGTATAAGAATGCAACTGATTTCTGTACATTGATTTTGTATCCTGCGACTTTGCTGAATTCATGTATCAGTTCTAGCAGACTTTTGGTGGAGTCTATCGGATTTTCCATGTATAATATCATGTCATCTGCAAAAAGCGAAAGCTTGACTTCATCTTTGCCAATTTTGATGCCTTTGATTTCCTTTTGTTGTCTGATTGCTGATGCTAGAACTTCCAGCACTATGTTAAACAACAGCGGTGAGAGTGGACATCCCTGTCGTGTTCCTGATCTCAGGGAAAAAGCTCTCAGTTTTTCCCCATTGAGGATGATGTTAGCTGTGGGCTTTTCATAAATGGCTTTTATTATGTTTAAGTATGTTCCTTCTATCCCGACTTTCTTGAGGGTTTTAAGAAAGGATGCTGAATTTTGTCAAATGCTTTTTCTGCGTCGATTGATAGGATCATATAGTTCTTATCTTTTCTTTTATTAATGTGATGTATCACGTTGATTGATTTGCAAATGTTGAACCAGCCCTGCATCCCAGGAATGAATCCCACTTGATCATAGTGAATAATTCTTTTTATATGCTGTTGAATTCGATTTGCTAGTATCTTATTGAGAATATTTGCATCCATATTCATCACGGATATTGGCCTGTAGTTCTCTTTTTTACTGGGTCTCTGTCTGGTTTAAGAATCAAAGTAATACTGGCTTCATAGAATGAGTCTGGAAGTTTTCCTTCCCTTTCTAGTTTTTGGAATAGCTTGAGAAGGATAGATATTATCTCTGCTTTAAATGTCTGGTAGAACTCCCCTGGGAAGCCATCTGGTCCTGGACTCTTATTTGTTGGGAGATTTTTGATAACTGATTCAATTTCTTCACTGGTTATGGGTTTGTCCAAGCTTTCTATTTCCTCCTGTTTGAGTTTTGGAAGTGTGTGGGTGTTTAGGAATTTGTCCATTTCTTCCAGGTCGTCCAATTTGTTGGCATATAATTTTTCATAGTATTTCCTGATAATTGCTTGTATTTCTGAGGGATTGGTTGTAATAATTCCATTTTCATTCATGATTTTATCTATTTGGGTCATCTCCCTTTTCTTTTTGAGGAGCCTGACTAGAGGTTTATCAATTTTGTTTATTTTTTCAAAAAAACCAACTCTTGGTTTCATTGATCTGCTCTACAGTTTTGTTTGTTTGTTTTTAGATTCTATATTGTTTATTTCTGCTCTGATCTTTATTATTTCTCTTCTTCTGCTGGGTTCAGGGTGTCTTTGCTGTTCTGCTTCTATTTCCTTTAGGTGTGCTGTTAGATTTTGTATTTGGGATTTTTCTTGTTTCTTGAGATAGGCCTGGATTGCAATGTATTTTCCTCTCAGGACTGCCTTCGCTGCATCCCAAAGTGTTTAGATTGTTGTATTTTCATTTTCGTTTGTTTCCATATATTTTTAAATTTCTTCTCTAATTGCCTGGTTGACCCATTCATTCTTTAGTAGGGTGTTCTTTTTGTAAAATATCTGTATGCTGAAAACTATAGAAAGCTTATGAAGGAAATTGAAGAAGATATAAAGAAATGGAAAAACATTCCGTGCTCATGGGTTGGAAGAATAAATATTGTCAAAATGTCAATACTACCCAAAGCTATCTACACATTCAATGCAATCCCAATCAAAATTGCACCAGCATTCTTCTAGAAGCTAGAACAAGCAATCCTAAAATTCATATGGAACCACAAAAGGCCCCGAATAGCCAAAGTAATTTTGAAGAAGACCAAAGCAGGAGGCATCACAATCCCAGACTTTAGCCTCTACTACAAAGCTGTAATCATCAAGACAGCATGGTATTGGCACAAAAACAGACACATAGACCAATCGAATTGAATAGAAACCCCAGAACTAGACCCACAACAGTATGGCCAACTAATCGTTGACAAAGCAGGAAAGAATATCCAATGGAAAAAAGATAGTTCTGTAACAAATGGTGCTGGGAGAACTGAACGGCAACATGCAGAAGATGAAACTAGACCACTTTCTCACACCATTCACAAAAATAAATTCAAAATGGATAAAGGACCTGAATGTGAGACAGGAAACCATCAAAACACTAGAGGAGAAAGCAGGAAAAGACCTCTCTGACCTCAGCTGCAGCAATTTCTTACTTGACACATCCCCAAAGGCAAGGGAATTAAAGGCAAAAATGAACTATTGGGACCTCATCAAGATAAAAAGCTTCTGCACAGCAAGGGAAACAATCAACAAAACTAAAAGGCAACCAACGGAATGGGAAAAGATATTTGCAAATGACATATCAGACAAAGGGCTAGTATCCAAAATCTATAAAGAGCTCACCAAACTCCACACCTGAAAAACAAATAATCCAGGGAAGAAATGGGCAGAGGACATAAATAGACACTTCTCTAAAGAAGACATCCAGATGGCCAATAGGCACATGAAAAGATGCTCAATGTCGCTCTTCATCAGGGAAATGCAAATGAAAACCACACTCAGATATCACTTCATGCCAGTCAGAGTGGCCAAAATGAACAAATCAGGAGACTATAGATGCTGGTGAGGATGTGGAGAAACGGGAACCCTCTTGCACTGTTGGTGAGAATGCAAACTGGTGCAGCCACTCTGGAAAAACAGTGTGGAGGTTCCTCAAAAAATTAAAAATAGACCTACCCTATGACCCAGCAATAGCACTGCTAGGAATTTACCCTAGGGATACAGGAGTACTGATGCATAGGGCCACTTGTACCCCAATGTTTATAGCAGCACTCTCAACAATAGCCAAATTGTGGAAAGAGCCTAAATGTCCATCAACTGATGAATGGATAAAGAAATTGTGGTTTATATACACAATGGAGTACTACATGGCAATGAGAAAGAATGAAATATGGCCCTTTGTAGCAACATGGATGGAACTGGAGAGTGTTATACTAAGTGAAATAAGCCATACAGAGAAAGACAGATACCATATGTTTTCACTCTTATGTGGATCCTGAGAAACTTAACAGAAACCCATGGGGGAGAGGAAGGAAAAAAAAAGAAAAAGAGGTTAGAGTGGGAAAGAGCCAAAGCATAAGAGACTCTTAAAAACTGAGAACAAACTGAGGGTGGATGGGGGGTGGGAGGGAGGGGAGGGTGGGTGATAGGTATTGAGGAGGGCACCTTTTGGGATGAGCACTGGGTGTTGTATGGAAACCAATTTGACAATAAACTTCATATATTGAAAAAAAAATAAAAATTAAAAACAAACAAAAAAAAACACCTGAGAACAAACTGAGGGTTGATAGGGGGGTGGGAGGGAGGGGAGGGTGGGTGATGGGTATCGAGGAGGGCATCTTTTGGGATGAGCACTGGGTGTTGTATGGAAACCAATTTGACAATAAATTTCATATATTAAAAAAAAAAAAAAAGAAAAAAAAAAAAGAAAGAAACCCCATCTTCAAGGCTTCCTTACAAGAAAAGGCTATGATGAATCAGTTTGCATTATCCCTGCCTTGAAATTCTTTGAATAAGGGCAGAAAAGGTTAAGGGAAAAGGACTGAGAAGAAAGAACACAGACTTTACATAGAGACAAGTCCTGGTTCTCTTGTTTATTAGCTATATGACCTGGGCAAGCTTCCTAAGTTCTCTGGGCCACAGTTGCCCAGATAAAAAGAGGAGGAAAGTACACATGAGGAGTAAATCCACATTACCTATTGTCCCCTCTCTCTGGAGGTCCTGAATTGACAGAATCCCATCTGGCTAAGGACCCCTTCCCATGCCTGACCTTCCTCCAAGTTTCTCTCATTTCTTTTAGTCAGCATTATTTTTATAAAAAACAAAAAAAAAAAAAAAGAAAGAAAGAAAAGAAAAACAACTTCTGTCTCACAGAGTAGGCATGGACCAAAAGAGTTCAGTTTGGGGCCCTGTCGTACTCTCTCCATATACCCAAACAGTGGAGAGAATTATTAAGCAAACCTGTGAAGCACAAATATAATTATGTAACAGTAGGACTCTGATGAGATTACTTTATTACAAAATTTCAAATTGGTTTAGTGTCATATCCAAGGATTTCATTACAGGCTACAAAGCAAACCTGAGGAGAATCTCACTGCTGCTAAATTAGCAGGGTAATCTAGAACCACAGGATCTGACACCCTAGCCCTTTCGCCCTAAAACCTTCACTTTGTTCTCACACTCCCAGGGTGGAAATTCAGTCTGGGGGAGCACAGAAAAGGACAGGCTTGTCTCTTTCCAGTTCCTAAAACCTTTTGTTTCTTTTTTACTATGACACAGAAGACAAACATTTCTTTAAAAAAACTTCTTAATGTTTATTTTATTTCTGAGAGTGAGAGAGAGAGAGCGAGCACACAAGGTGGGAGGGGCAGAGAGAGAGGGAGACACAGAATCATCACAGAGTTGATAAGCTGTCAGCACAGAGCCCGATGAGGGGCTCAAACCCACGAACCGTGAGATCATGACCTGAGCCGAAGTTGGATGCTTAACCGACTGAGCCACACAGGTGCCCCAAGACAAACACCTCTACATCATCAAAGCACTTGCTTAGCTCCAAAAGCCTCCTATATTCTCTCAGGGTATGTCGAGGGGAATAATAGCTCACATGTACTGATGTTTGCTCTCTGCCAGTCTCTGTTCTCAGTGTGGGGGAGTCTTGGACCAAGTGTGGGTCCTGTCAGTCACCCAAGGTCACACAGGCAAGAAGTGGTGAGCTGAATTTGAACTCGACACTCCGATTCCAGAACTCTTAACCTCCAGAACTTCCAAAGGACACTCATGAGTCAATGTAGTTTGCAACCCATATCATAAAACCATAAGATTTTACATCTGGAGTGAATATTTAGCCTCCCCTAAAACACAAAAGGAAACTAATCTCAGGGTCAGCTGCTCTCGCATAGTCTGGCCTTGACACTTGGGCTGAAGAGACACCCCCCCATCTTCCCCTTTCCTCTTCCAGCTCTCCCTTGCCGGCACATTTCTCTCGTGACATCTCTTTCTAGCTCACTCTTCTTTGCCTTCCAAACACATGCTTGTGACAGTTGAAAGGAGACTTTAAAAACTTACTTTGAGTTCTTTTTCATTCACGATTCTGTTATCTCTAACAGCAATAACTAATTGTGAACTCCTTGGGACAAGGTCTGAGTCCTGGGGATCTAATTTCTTTTTGCCAGTGCCTCATGTACAGCTGGTCATAAACAAATGTCCTTCCTGAGGCTACTCATGCTGCTAAAAGCCTCCCTTGACTGCCAGGACAAGAGGCATTTGTTTTCATTGGAGTGTTCCAAATAGCAGCTGACTAAAGGCAACACAAAAGAATTAAACTTGGAAACAAAACCTCCCAGACTCCCTTCTGCTGTATGGCAATCCAGGGCTTGCCCACTCACACCCCTTGCTTGACTTCACAAGGGTGTTACACCTTTGTGTAACAAGGACACCCCAGAAGCTGGGGTCATCTTCTGCTTTACGGAAAATGCGGCCAGCGGCACATTAGATGTGACCTTTGAAAACGGGTTCTTAAATGGCATGTAAATCCAAAAGACAAGGCAAATGATTTGTATAGATATCTACAGACGTCTGAAGGGCCAGATTCGGATGATCATTATAATGAATTAAGACTCCTTTGTGCACATGCAGAGTGTGATTATAACAAATTAATGCATGCTGTGTGAAATATTTAAATTATAAAAATTACAATACTCTTTTGTACAACGCTTTACAGCTTAGAGCGGCTTGCACTTTCCCACTTTGATCTCACGAGGACCTGTGAAGTAGGAAAAGCAGGTATTACGCTCATTTTATGCTCATTTGAGGCTGAAAGAAGTTAGAAGCCTTCGCCAGGATTATAAAGCTCAAAGTGAGAAAGCAAGTACTAGAACCCAAACGCCCAACTGACTGACCCATCGTTCTCAGGGTTATGACTCAGAGCTCAGACAAAAATCAGTAACCAAGCCACTACAGAGCCTCTCACATCACACAAGGTTTGAACACTTAAGAGTGAAAGGTTTAAAAGCAGGGTGGGGAAGGGAAGTAGGTCAGGAAAAGTATCCCAAACTCTACTCTGCCAGAGGCATACTTGCCAGATCTGCTAGGCTGGTTCACGGTCAACAAAACAGTACCTAAGAAAACTAACAACAGTACAAAGCTTTAATAGCAATTGGAATTTCTACACTCAGCAGTTTCAAGTTAAGGTAGTTCAGTCCCTCCTTGGCCCATGTGTTCCAGAGGCTCAAGAAGGCAGGCACAGGCCATTGTGATAGAATGTGGAGTCCCTAAAAATGGAGGTTTCACATCTACCCCAGGAGAAGCTTCTCACTTTAACACTCAGGAAACAGGAAAAATTTACTACTCCTTACACACAGTCGGTCAAGATCCACAATCACAAATGTATTTAATATTTAAAATATTAAGTTAAAATAAAAAGATCTATACAGCAGATAACTATATTGCCCTCCCGGGGTGAATTTATAGGTTAGATATCCTACTACAAGGAAAAGGCTATGGATCTATTTTTCATCTACTTGTTCAGCAAACATTTGAATGTTTACTGTGTTCCAGACACCAAGACTGGTAGGGAGACGAGGGGAAATACGAAGATAGGCTCCATCTTTAAGAAGCTGACGGTGTATAAGGTGGATATATACAGTGCAATGCAATAGTGTGATAAATACCAGAGATACAGACACAGAGAAAGAAGTAACAATTTCCACCCAGAGGAGTCTGCAATGGGTTTGCAGCGTGGGAGACATTTGGGCTGTGTCTTTAAGAACAAATAATAACTTGCCAGGAGAAAAGGGGGAAGAACATTCCACCCAGTGGAATAATAATGGAACACACAAAGGTGCAGAAGAGAAAGGCTTATTGGAAAGTTGGGATGGACTACTGTCCTGTGGTCCTGAGAACAGGGTTGGCCCTGTATTTTAAAATACCAAAATAGTATTAATTTGATGAGTTTGCATCTGGTCTTTATGATACTTTTATTTTTTTTTAACGTTTATTTATTTTTGAGACAGAGAGAGACAGAGCATGAATGGGGGAGGGGCAGAGAGAGAGGGAGACACAGAACCGGAAGCAGGCTCCAGGCTCTGGGCCATCAGCCCACAGCCCGACGCGGGGCTCGAACTCAGGGACCGCGAGATTGTGACCTGAGCTGAAGTCGGACGCTTAACCGACTGAGCCACCCAGGCGCCCCTATGATACTTTTAAAGAACATCTGTTCCCCCACCCTTACCCTATCCCCAGGACAAAACCCAGGGAAGCCAAAGTATGGCTCCACTTAGATAGCTCCCAACTGAAGAGACAAAAGGAATTTGGTTCACCAATAGATTAGCAAATTATTGATTTTTAAAATTTACCTGTTTTTAAGAGGTTTTTAAGAACTAGTTCTTTTATCTCTTATCTCTATTATCGCCATTAAATAATCACAGAAGCTGTCCAGTCCAAGGCTTCAAAGGGTGGTCCATAGACTGGCAGCATCTGAATGCAAATTCTTGTCAACTCTCCCTGTTAAATTAGTGTCTCTGGGGGTGGGCCTTAGGAATCTCCCCAGGTAGTTCTTTTCCATGTTAGAGTTGGGAAATGCTGGCCTAGTTCAAAGTGTAAAACAGTGTTTCATTAGACAGGTTTTGTTTCAGGTCTTTTTGTTTTGTGTTTAATGTCAGCTCTATGCCCAACGTGGCACTTGAATCCACGACCCTGAGATCAAGTCATATGCTCTACGGACTGGGCCAGCCAGGTGCCCTTTCAGCCAGGTGCCCCTAGACAGTTTTATTGTTACTGATTTTCTTTGCAACAGTAACGGGTGAACAAGTTTGAGACAACGTTGCTAAGATCAGGGCTTGCGGTGACAAGGCTCCGTTAGGTTTGAAGGAGCACTGCTGGCCTCAAGATCGACTGGTCCCTTTTATCCTTCGAGACACCTCCACTGTGAAGTCCCCCTCCCACACCCCCAACACCCACCCCAGCGGCCCCTGCTCGCGGAGAACAAAGCTCTTTCCTCCCGGGCAGGCCAGGCGCTCTGTGCGACGACACCCACCGCTTGAACGCATCTCCACTGCCGCACCTGTCCTTTCTCCGAGTGAGGTTTGCCCTGCGTCTGTCTCCCCTGTGAACTCTGAGCGCAGAAACCGGGTGGGGCCCTCCGCGCACACCAGTGCCCAGGCGGGCGCGCAGTGGCTGCGCACCGAGGAACGGCTGCGGAGAGGGCGTGAGGTCTGCGGAGAGGGCGTGAGGTCTGCGGAGAGGGCATGAGGTCGCCTGAAAGCCGCGGGGACAGGGGGCAGGGGAGGCGTCTACTTCCTACCAGCCTGGCTGACTCACAGCCACAGCAGCCGGCCGGGTTTGGTGCAGGCGCTGAGTCACTGGCCCACCCCTCCCAGTTCCCGCGTCTCGTTCGCCGGCCCCTCGCCCCGCCCCCAGCGGCTGGGAGGCCAGTGCCCTCTTCACCTCTAACCCTCATCCTCCCACGTGGCGGACCCAGGGAGCAGGAACCTCCGGAGCCCCGCCAGGAGGCGGAGGTAATGAGGGAAGGAGGCGCGAGGAGGGGGGACTGACAGGGCAGTGGTCACTTGTCAGAGGAGCCCAGGCCCCGGCAGAAGAGTGCACCCAAGTCTAAAGTGCCTTTAGGGTGAGCCGGCCGCGCTCTGAAATGCCCAGTCCTTGCCCTCAAAGCTGCAGAAGCGGCGTGATCCGAAAGAGGCCAAAGTTAATAAGGAATTTCAGATTCTGGGAAAGAAGTCCAATGACCTCTCTAAGATCTTGTCAAAATCCATGAGCTCACCAAGGAGGGATACGCGTGGACCTTACAGGCTGAGGACCTGACAAGGTGGGAGCCGGAGGAGAAAGAGGAAGAAGATAAGGTGGAGTCTAATGACGAGGGTCTATCTCTGAAGTGTCAAATAATGACACTCTGAAGTGTCTCAAGATGCAGAGAAATAAGAGGGGACAGAAATGGAGAAGGAGAAAAAATGAAAGAAAAGAAACACTAAAATAGTTTAAAGTATTGTTGAACTTCAAAGTAACAATATAACAATGTGATATAAACAATAAATATGATAATAAAATAACAATGTGAACCTATTCATACATTCCTAAATCATGTTAAAGGTGAACAATCAGATCCTGGCCAGCCCCTTGGTTTGAAATTTGACTTTCATTTTGTTTTTGTTTTTTTTTTTTTAATTTTTTTTTTCTTAATGTTTTTATTTATTTTTGAGACAGAGAGAGACAGAACATGAGCAGGGAAGGGGCAGAGAGAGAGAGAGAGAGAGACACAGAATCGGAAACAGGCTCCAGACTCTGAGCTGTCAGCACAGAGCCCTATGCGGGGCTCGAACTCACAGACTGTGAGATCATGACCTGAGCCGAAGTCGGACGCTCAACCGACTGAGCCACCCAGGCGCCCCTGTTTGTTTTTGTTTTTAAAGTTTATATGTTTATTTTGAGAGAGAGAGAGAGAGAGAGAGCATGAGAGGGGGAGGGAAAGAGAGAATTCCAAGCAGGCTCCACATTGTCAGCACAGAGCCCAACACAGGGCTCAATCTCACAAAGCAGGAGATCATGACCTGTGCTGAAATCAAGAGGTGAACACTCAACTGACTGAGCTGCCCAGGCGCCCCTTGATTTTCATTCTGAACACAATATATCCAAAAGTGTTAAAGAAGGAGTTAAACTTGAGATGATTTTTTTCATGATCTCTTCTAGGAGTATTGGAAATTAGGGTTTATAAAGGTTATCAAGTAGGTATGAAGGGAAGAATTTCATTTTGAAATGCTTTATCACACGCCCAAACTGAGTAGGTTCTAAGTGCTTAATTTTTCAGCTCCTTTAGCCCTGAAATTTCCTAGTGCAGAAAAAGCATAACTCAAGAAAAATGCTCTTTTTTTTATAATCCAGAGATCATCAACTTTGCACTTCAGAAGAGAGAAGGCCTGTGTTGGTGATCAGGACACTACCGTTAATGAGGCCAGGAAAACCACCGATCCGAGAGTGTGCCCCCATCTCCAGCTCAGAAGTGGAAAAGGTTTGTTTGCATTAGTTGTGCCTTCATTATTTTCCTACGTAAATATAAAATGGTGCATGATCACATTATGCTTGAGGATACACTGGCAGATAGCAGTTAAGGATTTTCAGGAAAAACATATTTAATTCAAAGCCCCTAGCTTTGGGAAACCTGGGTGGCTCAGTCAGTTAAGTGTCCAACTCTTGGTTTCAGCTCAGGGTCTCACAGTTTATGGGTTCAAGCCATCAGGCTCTGCGCTGACAGCAAGGGGCCTGCTTGGAGTTCTCTCTTGCTCTCTCTCTGCCCCTCCCCCACTTGCTTTCTCTCTCTCTCTCAAAATAAATAAACATTAAAAAAATTTAAGGGCGCCTGGGTGGCTCAGTCGGTTAAGCGTCCGACTTCGGCTCAGGTCATGATCTCGTGGTTTGTGAGTTTGAGCCCCGTGTCGGGCTCTGTGCTGACAGCTCAGAGCCTGGAGCCTGCTTTGGATTCTGTGTCTCGCTCTCTCTCTGTCCCTCCCCTGCTCACACTCTGTCTCTGTCTCAAAAATAAATAAAACATTAAAAATGTTTTTTAATATAAAAAAGTTTTTAATTTAAAAAAATCAACAAAAGTTTAAAAAAATAAAAAAAGACTCTTAGTTTCTTTTGTGGGTTTGAATTGTATGCAACCAGCAATTTGCAAAGAAACATAAGTATAGGGGTTATTTACCACTGTGGTGTTAACAAGACTTTGTATTATCAAACATTTTCCTTCTTTCATGCAGTGTATTGGATAAATAAGGTGCCTAACATATTTTCTTTCTGGTAAAGCTGTGCTGAAAGTTACCGTTTCATCATTCTTTCATAACTTAAAATAAATAGAATAATTAAATAAAAATGAATGAAGAAGTTAATATTTGTGCAGGCGACAGTTCTTTGTCTGAAGCTATGTATGCAACCACACAAATCATGAGGATGCATTTGTTCACTGCTTCATATCACTGCCTGGCACACAGTGTGTATACAACAAACACTTGTGGAATGAATGAGTGTCCAAAATCACACTTAGAAGTATGTATTTAATGCTTGAAATGCTTGAAAAAGTGCTCTCCATACGTTGGAAACTATTTACTGAGACATGCGTTACTGGGTCTCCTAAGATTACTAAAACTAGTTTTACCAAGAACATCAAATCTAGAAAATGTGAGAAGACTGCAAACAAAATCGGAAACGGAGCACCAAAGTGTGATTATTCAGGTACTCTATTAACCAGAACAAAACAAAACAAACAAACAAAAAACTATAAATCTGGGAAAGCCAATCAAATAAATCAACTTCTTAGGACAATTAATGATAACTCAATCTAGTTCGGATGTCTGGTGGGTTTCATTGGAAAGTTAAGCCATGTTAACATAAGAAGTCAACCAAATACTGTCCAGCCTATGTGCAATTCTGTAGAGAAATCCCAGTAGTTGGAACTCAGTTTCACAGAGGACCATTAAAGATCCATCCCCCAGGAGCTTGTAAAGCACCTCTCTTGACCTAATTCTCTCTAATCTGGGTCTCAGCTCTCATTTGTTCATACATCTTTCCTCACCAAATCCCTTTCTGAAGGACTCAATCCTTACTAACTTATATGGGATACAAATAAAAGTGCAATTTTAAAACCTAAAAGGGCCTACCTGTATACTCTCTCTTTTTGGAAAACTGAGGAAATGGATGCCCAGAGAGATGGGGAGACAAACCCCCAACCACCCAGGTCAGTGGATTACCAGCTACAAGTTTTTTCACTACATCTCTATTGAAAAAAGTTCCATTTCACCTCAAAAATTTTCTGAGACACTAACTTTTCTGTCTTCCCCTTCATAGCGAAATTGTGTAAGTCTACTTACTTTTGTTCTTTTAATTCCACCCTCCCACTTTATTGTTCCATCTGCCTCCTGAACGGAGATCAGGAGTATCCACGTTTCAACAGCATCTTCCTAAATCCTCATGATCTGCAATCTTTTCAGCTGTGTCCGTCGACCTGATCCTGAGCTGTCTTTGACATCTCTGGCTTTCTAGGGTTTTGCTGCCTTTTTACTTAGAATATTAGAATGTTGGGCTAACATTAGCTTTCCCCAAGCTGAGTTTTGTAAAACAGCAAGCAGCTTGAGGAGATAATTTGCACAGAGAACAAAGAATGAAGGGTTTGGTGATGCTGTGATTAAATAACCTGGGAAATGCAGCATATTAATTCTTCTCTCAGAGATTCACAAGGCACAACACTTGTTAAGACCCTGACAAGTCTCGGAAGTGAGAGAAATTTATTTAACTCCGCTTACTCTTTAACCGCCTCACGCCTATTAACACCCCTTAAAACTGGTTTGGGACCGCCTTACCTAGTCCAGTCCTATTTTATAAATCAAAACTTAAACTGAATTCGAATGATTTACAGTCTCCTTCTATTTGGGGGCCAGAGCCAGGGCTCCAATCCAGATCCGAGTCCCAGGCAGGGACTACTTTCTAAGTATTATTTCTCCTCTACTGGCTCCAATTCTGTCTGCTCTTCAGCATAACTAGTACCCAACCATTTGCCCCGGGATAGACCATAAATGTCACGCAGTGTTCCTATGCTTGATCTTACTTCAGCTTGATCCTGCATCTAACCAGACCAGAGGACTGTGCTGGGTCCTCAGTTAACCGACTTCTACCTAACACTAAACCCTGTAGAACTTAAGTCTTAAACTCATGTCTTCAGGGGCCAGAACAGCTAATGCAAATGAATAAAGTAAGTTGTACTCTGTCAGGGGAGTGGTAGGCTTGTGGCAAACTGGTGAAACAAGGCCCCAAATAAGGAAGAAGCTGTGCTGCCCCTAGATGATTGTGGAATATGGAAAGTCTGGCCTAGTGTTGCCAGATGATCTGACGTTTCAAGGGAAGTAGGAAGCCCAGATTGTTGTGTGAAAGATCTTGAATTTTAGGTGTTGGCAATGAATCTAAAAATACTTAATATATAATGTGGATCAAAGATAACATGTCTGCAGATCAGTCTGGGACTCTCAAGCTGCTGGACTAAAAGTCAGAACACGTTTTTTTCCACACAAATAAGATGCCTAATTGACAGTGTTCTTCCCCCACACCTGGATAGCGATAACTAAAACTGAGACATAAAATTAGAAATATTTGATTTTGGGATTTTGTTTCTTTTGCATTTTAAATTGCAATGATGCATAGAAGCAGTTTAGAGAACAATGATAATGGACCCGGGAATTATGGACAATCTGAGAGCAATGATAATGGATATGGCAATTATGGAGAATCTGAATGGGATTTATGGGCTCTCTAAGGACTGCAGAGGCTGATGCACTTGTTTCTTTTTAAAATTTATTTTCCCTTCAAAGCAAAAAATAAATAAATAAGATTTATTTTCCCTTCAAAGCATAAAGATTTCCTTATCCTTGATTTGAGTATAGTATCCTTGTCAGAAGTAATTAAGGTATCACTGCTTGGGGATTACAAAAGAAATAGGGGATAAAGATTCATTTTTGTGAGATAATAAACTGGGTTAAAGTTAGAAGACAAAAGGAAAATATGTTAAAGAGACCATAAAATAATATGATGTAGTGTAAGTATGAAAGAAAGTCCAAGCTGCCTAAGTACTGTCTCCTTCACTACCATCACCTCCAAGGATGCTGGGAGGTGGGCTATTTGTAACTGGGTGTTACAATGATAGGTGCCCGGTACTATGCTAAGGGTCACCGGTCCTTCTCCTTGAGGCTGACAGATGTGTTAAATGCTGGGAGGTACTCTGGATGTGCAGTGCCCTACAATACAAGCAGGGGTGGAGGTTGGCAATCCTCACAAACTGAAAACCAAAGCAATTTCTAGAGCAAGTAAATGACTTCACCCTTGCAAAGAAGCAGGAAGTTCATATGTATGATCCAACGTCGCTACCACTGACTAACATATTTCTTTAAAACTGCTTCCAGAGACTTTCGCTCACTCCTTTATAGACTCTTAATAAACACAAGTCTTCTTTCCGAGGCTGAGTTAAAATACATTTATGTACTGTACTGAAAAAAAGATCCACGTGTAAGCTCTACTTACGCAGTTCAAACCTGCGTTGCTCAATGATCCACTGGACAACTGTCCGTGCTGGGAAGGGCACAGCACAACTGGCATTCTCTTACACTGCTATTAATCACGTACAGGAAAATAACTTGGAAATGGGAAATAAGGCCTGTAAAATATTTACACCCTTTGATATGGTAGTTCCAACTGGGGGCAATCACTCAAGGAAAAACCCTAAAAACAAAAAGATTATGTATTCAAATATGTTCACAGTAACATTATTTACAATAGCAAGTAACTAAATAGTCTAAATATCTGGTAACAGGGGAACAGTTAGGTTAAAACTGGCACCTGCTCTCTGATACATCCATTCCAAAGGGAAGGGAATATTATGCAGCGATAATGCGACAAACCCTTCTGGTAAATGATAAGTAAAATAAGTTGTGCATAAAACTGTATATACAGTGTGATAGCATCCAACAAAAGTAAGCCAACATATACACAAAAGGAGAGACTGAGAGGAAATATAACAAAAAGCGAGTGGTGGCTGTGTTAAGGTGAGACTGTAGTCAAGTTTTTCTATGTTCTGCGTTTTCCATAGCATGATTCTACACCTCTTATGGTATATAAAAAATAATTCAGTCCTGTAATTTGTTCAAGGAATTATGCTTCTATGGGAAAAAATTTTTAAAGCAGCTGTAACAGCTAGGGATTATATAGCTTAAAGAACATTCTCCATCTCCTGATAATCCACCTACTGTACAAACATACCTTTTATCTACTCCTATTACTACATACTACTTCCCTGGACACACTTTCGCATGTACAACCTATCTCGCCCATATACTATATATACCGTCCTCAAAGTTACAGAAAGCTAACCTGTAGGGTTCCATCTGCTATTGGAATTTCTCCCTCTTCCTCTCACAATCGAACTCCTGTTCATCCTTCAGTATCCATCTCAACTGCCGTCTCCTCTATGGCACCCTGCCCTACTCACTCCTCAGACACTCTTCCCTTTGAGCTCTCCAGTTCTTAGTTCAAGCTTCTACTTTTGATACCTGTGGAAATGGATAGTGATAATATAACATCTACCTCCTTCCCTTTTGTTCCCCTAGGACTGGTATACTGTCTGGTACAACACTAGTGCCTAATATAATTGTGAACAGATTAACATAGTGTAGATTATATTTCTCTTCATTGTTGCTTTTAAGTTCATGCTTTTTTTTTTTATTTTTTTTTTTAACGTTTATTTATTTTTGAGACAGAGAGAGAGCATGAACAGGGGAGGGGCAGAGAGAGAGAGGGAGACACAGAATCCAAAGCAGGCTCCAGGCTCTGAGCTGTCAGCACAGAGCCCAACGCGGGGCTCGAACTCACGGACCGTGAGATCATGACCTGAGCCGAAGTCAGACGCTTAACTGACTGAGCCACCCAGGCACCCCAAGTTCATGCTTTCTGAAAAGAGCAGGCAGCTAACCTGCCCCCTATCATTTTTCTACTTGGGCTCTTCATGGAGAGGAACAGGAATCTGGGAGAAAAGCAAGCACATTTTGGTGCTGATCCTACTGACGATGCCTTATTTGAGAAGTGGGGTATATGGGGAAAACTTCCTGTCAGGACATCTTTACCACAGCTCTTTACAGTAAAAGCTATCATGGGTTTGCTCAACAAATATGTGTTTACTTCGTGCCAGGTACTTTTACGAGTTGGGTGCATGGTGATGAAACCCACAGACATGCTCCCTCCCCTCACAGAGCTTCCAGCTGGCCAGGAAGACACAATTACTTAGGAAGACAAATTACTTAGGAGTAATTAAACAGGGTGCTTGGGTGGTTCAGTTGGTTAAGCATCTGCCTTCAGCTCAGGTCATGATCTCATTGTCTGTGAGTTTGAGACTCATACCGAGCTGCATGCTGGCAGTGAGAAGCTTGCTTAGGATTCTTGCTCTCTCCTCTCTCTCTGACCCTCTTCTGCTCATGCTTTCTCTCTCTCTCTCTCTCTCTCTCTCTCTCTCTCTCAAAATAAATAAACTTAAAAATTTTTTAAAAGTAATTAAACAGACAATTCCCATCCATCGACAAATGCATGTATGTGGTACATATACATACAATGGACTATTACTCAGCAATCAAAAAGAATGAAATCTTGGGGCACCTGGGTGGCTCAGTACGTTGAGTGTCTGACTACAGCTCAGGTCATGATCTCATGGTTTGTGGGTTCAAGCTCCAGCATCAGCCTCTGTGCTGACAGCTCAGAGCCTGGAGCCTGCTTCGGATTCTGTGTCTCATTCTCTCTCTGCCCCTCTCCCACTTGTGCTCTGTCTCTCAAAAATAAATACATGTAAAAAAAATTTTTTAGGGGGCTCCTGGGTAGCTCAGTCGGTTAAGCGTCCAACTTCGGCTCAGGTCATGACCTCACAGTTCAGGAGTTCGAGCCCTGCATCAGGCTCTGTGCTGACCACTCGGAGCCTGGAGCCTGCTTCGGATTCTGTGTCTCCTTCTCTCTCTGCCCCTCCCCAACTTGTGCTCTGTCTCTCTATGTCTCTCAAAAAAATAAATAAATGTAAAAAAAGAATGAAATAAAAAAAAAAAGAATGAAATCTTGCCATTTGCAACTATGTGGATGAAACTGGAGGGTATTATGCTAAGTGAAATTAGTCAGAGAAAGACAAATATCATATGACTTCACTCATATGAGGACTTTAAGATACAAAACAGATGAACATAAGGGAAGGGAAGCAAAAATAATATAAAAACGGGAGGGGGACAAAACATAAAAGCCTCTTAAATATGGAGAACAAACAGAGTTGCTGGAGGGGTTGTGGGAGGGGGGATGGGCTAAATGGGTAAGGGGCACTAAGGAATCTACTCCTGAAATTATTGTTGCACTATATGCTAATTTGGATGTAAATTTTTAAAAATAAATAAATACATAAATAAATAAAAGACAATTCCCAATAGCCTATGTTCTGCGGAGGGAAAGAACAGGGTGGAGCAGGACAGGGAAATAGGGAAGAGACAGCAACTAGACTGGGTGGTTCAAGCAAGAGGTCCCTAAGCGTAGACCCACCCCCTTTGATGTGCGTGCAAGAAGCTTTTGTCTCAAGTAAGGCACCATAGCTGTCAACAACTGCAGTGTTTTAAACTTTAAACAAAGAATGACTTTTCTGAAGCAGTGCACTGGGGACACAACAAGGAAGACTGACTTAAAGAAGTTTTTGTTTAAGATGGAAAAACAAAAAACTACTAAATCCACATAACAGTAACAAACAATTTTTCAATCAAATTATATATTTGGCTGCCCAAATTTAAAAGCCATTCTACAGGTTTGTCACAGAGAATATTTTTAGTAAGTAGTTTAAAGCTTTTCTCACTAAGCCATACTTATTCTTGAAAACTCACACTTTTGTTATATGTTTTCATAATTCTATTAGCTGACCTGGAGTTAGCATAATTAAAACAGTGGAATATATCTTAACACAAGACTGAGCCTAGTTCTACATAAATTACATAAATATTAAATTAAATAGTTCTACATAAATTATAGAAGTTACATAAATATCTCCTTCAAACTTCTTATATATACCTTACAGAGACTCCATAGAAGGAACACCCTGTAGGTGCCATGCTATCTCACCTCAGAACTGTGCACCTGCTCTTTCCCTGCAATGCCCTTACTTCCCCCTGTCTGGTGTTGTTCTTCATATGCTTGCTTTCAGACTCAAAAGTGGGTGGCAGAGGGAATGGCATAAAGACATTTAACCACTGACAACACCCAAATGAAAGTCCAACTTTTGAAGCAGTTAACGTTCTAGGATTTGCCCCCAAATATGCTTTTATGGAGTAGGGAAATCTTGTTGTTTTTAGAGTAACTGAAAATCACAGCCACTCAGCTTCCTTCTGTAGACATGACCAATAACAATGTTTCTGTTTTCATCCAAAATGTCTTCATTTAATTTGCAGAATTATGCCAATTTGGATTTGCTAGGTGAGGAAATGGAACTATCAAGTTATTGGTTTGGATCAGTAAGAGCTTCTAAGGTAAGCTAGCTAGCAGTAAGAGCTGCTAACTAAGGCTCAAATACAGCATATGGTGTGTCCTATAAAATACTGGCCCACTGTTCTTGACAAAAGTATAGTATGTGCATTTACATGGTATACTGTTAACCACAGAATTAATAGGCTTCAATCTACAAGGAGAAAGTTGAATATTCATCTGATGTGAACCTCATTGTGAAGCAGATAGAAAAAGCTACTTTGTTCACTCATACGAGGACTTTAAGACACACAACAGATGAACACAAGGGAAGGGAAGCAAAAATATAAAAACAGGGAGGGGGAAAAAACATAAGAGACTCTTAAATATGGAGAACAAACAGAGGGTTACTGGAGGGGTTGTGGGAGGCGGGATGGGCTAAATGGGTAAGGGGCATTAAGGAATCTACTCCTGAAATCATTGTTGCACTATATGTTAACTAACTTGGGTGTAAATTAAAAATATATATGAAATAATAAAAATTAAAAAAAAAAAAAGAAAAAGCTACTTAGCCTATAAAGTCCAAATTTTAAGATATGTTTCCACATAGATAAATTAACCAACATAAATTTAAAATTAGTTATTTGGGGAAATTAACCATTTTACTTTTTCCCCCCTTTTAAAGTATTTTTTAATACAGGGCGCCTGGATGGCTCAGTCGGTTAAGCATCCAACTTTGGCTCAGGTCATGATCTCACAGTTCACAAGTTCAAGCTTTGCGTCGGGCTCTGTACTGACAGCTCAGAGCCTAGAGCCTGCTTAGGGTTCTGAGCCTCCCTCTCTCTCTCTCTGCCCCTCCCCTATTCACTGTCTCTCTCAAAAAAATAAACATTAAAAAATTAAAAATTTTTTAAATACACATTTTAAAATGTACTAAATGGGGCACCTGCACGCAGTCAGTTGGGTGTCTGACTTTGGCTCAGGTCATGATCATGCGGTTCGTGAGTCTGAGCCCTGTGTCAGGCTCTGTGCTGACAGCTCAGGGACTGGAGACTGCTTCTGACTCTGTCTCCCTCTCTCTCTGCCCCTCCCCTGCTGGTGCTCAGTCTCTGTCTCTCAAAAATAAATAAGCATTAATTAAAAACAAAAAAAGAAAATTAGTTTAAAAATAAAAAAATATACTATATATAAATATGTATACATATACAAATATACAGTATATTTTATTACATTTAAATGTGTATATATAATATATAATATACAAATATATATGTTATATAATAATATAATGTAATAAATATATATTATATATTTATATATAATATATAAATACATATAAGTGTATATATAATATACTATATATAATAAAATATACTATATATAGGTATATGTGTATATATACACACATATACATATATACATATATATATGCATATGCATATATATGTATATGTGCATATATATGTATATATAGAGAGAGATTTAGTACCTCAGTAATATCCATCAGTAACCTCCATCTCAGGTTTTAATCACAAGCTGTAAAATTTATTTTGGCTACTTCCTGTCAGAAATGATAGCTCAATACGATGAGCATCACCAATCAAAACATTAGTTTTGGCAGATATCCTTGAAATCATTCTAAAAAACAGGCTACAGGTTGAGACCCTGAAATGTAAACTCCACAGTTGCTTGGGAGTAGATTTTGTGGCTGATACTGAAGAGTCCACCAGGATGCAGGGTTGATAAACTCCATTCCATCCTCATGTCCCTCCATCTCTTAGGGGAATTCAACACAGTTGACTACCCTCTCCTGGTACTGCTCTCTGCTGGTTTCTTTGACTCTACTTCCCCCACCTCCCCCCCATCCTCCGTATTTCTCTTTGTTCCCTGACTGCTCTGTCCCCTTTGTTGGTACCACATCTTCTCAGATCTAAAACTACTCTCTTCTCATCCAACGTCGTTTCCTTAGAGGATTCATGTCTTCACGGGATTTCAATCACCTTTGACATGCCAAAAAATTTCTCAATATTCACATTTTCTTTTATATGATTACTTGACACATATTTTTGGCATGTGATTGTAGCACTAGGAAGGCCAAGTGCTGTTTTTTTTGTGAATTGCTATAAGTGCCCAATATATGGTTGTTAATGAATGATAGAAGCCATTGTGAATTTCTTCTGTTACGGTGGTCAGCTGAAGATACCTGCCTTTAATAACTTCAGAAGTCAAAGTCATCTTTTCCATAGGTATAGGCCAGATCTCTAGGCCCAACAGATGGCAATCATTTAAGCAAATCCAAAGCCCTCTGTTGAGAAAAATATCAGCCCTACTTGCAAGTACTTCACCATTTCACAGCGTGGCGAGATGGTCCACCATTGGGACAGAATTCAAATAAAGGACTTTAATTTATACAACAAAATGTCATGTCACTAACTGTATCTTAGGTACCTGAAGTCTAAGGAACTCTTTCCAGGTGACATCATATTCTAAAATGAATTGATACCTTGACAAACTCCAGTGGAGATCTTTGATATAAGACAGTGGAGGCCTAAGAGACATTCAATTTCTTTGGCTTTTAGAGCACTAACTCTAAAGCCAGAGTCCCTGAATTAGAGGTTTGGCTCTGGGTGTGTGACTTGGGCAAGATATTTAACCCCTCTGTGCCTCAGTTGCTTCATTTACAATATAGGAATAATAGTACTTATCTTACAGGATTGTTATAAAGATTGAGTTATTATGTATGTAAAATGTAGGAGTTAGCTATGATGATGAGGATTCATAGATCTACTCAGGTAGAACACCAGCAAACTAAGGCCATGGACTCCAATACTTTAACCATAAGAAGTTTTTAGTTCTAGCTTTATACCAAGCACTGTGCCAAGAATTTTATATATGTAGTCACATCTAGTCCATATCAAGCTTTGAGGGAAGCACTATCATTATCCCACTTTTATAGATAAGAAAACTTTGAGTTCAAGTAACTTGCCCAACTAGTTTCAAAACTAGTTAGTGCTAATGCCAGGATTTAAATCCAATAGCCAAAGCCAACAGAAGTTAAAAAGAGCTATACCTGTATAGAGCCAGTCTGCTAGTAAGAACAGCAACAGATTGACAAGAATAACGGTAAAAACAAAAGAATACAAAACAGCATGTTACTGCTGGAGTATACTGCAGACAACTGTAGACAACTGTCAAAATCAGATCTGGACTACATAGATTTCTTATGTCAGGTACTGTTGCAAGTCCTTTACATATTAACTTATGTGTGATAATGATGATAAACAATAAAACTTTATACATATAACCTCAGGCAATCTTAACATCATTATGGGTTAAGTATCATGACCATTTACATGATCAAGAAACAAACTCCTAGGTTAAATATGTTAAATAGGTCACACAGCCAGTAGAGCTCAGAGTCTGGATTTGAACACAGATCTCCCTGATTCTCAAATCACTTAAGCACTTAAGCACTATGAAAAATTTCCCCCAAATTTGGTAAACACACCATCAGTATCATGAAGTTTTTTGTAAAGAAGGAAGGATCTATAGTTAAGTTTGGGACTCACTATATATTTTCTCATTAAGATTCAAAACACATGTTAGTATGGCAGGGATTCTGAAATGTCTTACAATTAAAAAAGAAATCCAAGTTAACTGTATTTAACTCATCATTCCCCAGTTTATTTAACCATGGAACTTCTTCAGGTTAAATCCTCCAGGACTAAATTTTATTCATTCGTTCATTCATTCTTTCTTTATCTATGATGTTATTCTTAAGCAATCTCTATACCCAACATTGGGCTTGAACTCACAACCTTGAGGTCAAGAGTCACACGCTCCTCTGACTGAGCCAGCCAGGCATCCCCAGGACTAAAATTGTAAATGCATAATACATAAAATCCTCCAGGACTAAAATTTGTAAATACATGATACATCCCTGTGTGATGCTTTCATAATGTGGATCATACAACTAATACAAAACATTTCAGAGTGCAGGGGATTGAAGAGGAGAAGACTGAACAATCATAATAGGAAGTTGTGGAATACAGTTGAAAGGGCTATGGAGTCTCCCCAGACCTGTTCACAGCCAGCCTCCCCCATCAGTTATTTAACTTTGCTATTGGTTGTATTTATAATTCAGTAAATAGATCATTTATTTATTTATTTATTTATTTATTTATTTATTTATTTATTTATTTATTTATTTATTTATTTATTTATTGTTAGAGGGGAGGAGGGACTGAGAGAAAGGGAGAGAGAGAATCCCAAGCAAGCTCAGCACTCTCAGCACAGAGCCTGACATGGGGCTCAAACCCATGAACCATGAGATCATGACTTGAGCCAAAATTAAGAGTTGGACGCTCAACCGACTGAGCCATCCAGGTGCCCCAAACAGATCCATTATTATACACATATCTGACAGTAATCTTTCCTATTAAAAGCAGATCATTTTCTACAAGCAGAATTGATTTGCCTTGCTAAGAAAGTCAAGGAAGCAGGGATTATTGCTACCGTGGACTTGCTCCTCACTAACAGGGAAGAACAATGCCATGAAATGAAAGGATCTGTAACCCTGGGACAGAGTGAGGCATTAGAACTGAGGCATAAACTAGGAATAAACTCAGTGAGGTGTTAGAACTGAGGCATAAACTAGGAATAATGAGATAAACATCCTGCATTTTAGAAAAGCAGACTTCAGAACAAAGCAAAGGTAATTTGAGTCCCAGGGCACGGATGATATTATGGGACAGGCAGTGCAGAAGACGGTCAGTGAAATCAATTTTTCATGAAATATTTATCAATTATCCATTCAAGAGGAAAACGGAAAGGTAGAACGATACCAAATGAATGTGGGAATCCACCAGCGATCTTTTAAGGAGACGGCCTAAAGTGTTGTTAAAACAAGCAGATAAGTTCATTACAAATTCAAAAACAAGCATAAATCTGCAAAAATAGCATGAGGAAGTTAGAAACCCAGAAAACAGTGAGGCTTGCAAAAAAAGAAAAAAAAATGTTGCAAAGGGCAACAAAAAACTGTTCTGGGGTAAGTTCAGGGTCACAGGCACATAAAAGCATTAAGTCTGCCCTTTCGGACAAATGATGTCACAGAAGACTGAAAGAAAGCAGAACCAAGAATTCCTGTTTTCTCTATAATGAATGATCTTTCAACCACAAACAAACGCTAAAACAGATAGGAAGGAAATTGTGTCTATGATAGCTGAGAAAGCCTAGAATATGGGGGGGGGGAGCTTCTACATAAAGAGACAGCAACCTAAGGAAAGAAACATACAGGGGCCACACACACACACACACACACACACACACACACACACACAAATGCTAGCAGAGTGTAAAGCAATCTTAATCACCAAGAGAGATTAAGGCAGACTGGGGAAAAAGGTAAAGTTTCTAAAAGAGACAATTTCTGAGTAGGTGTTGAAAGATGAGTGGAATGTTAGCCAAAGTCTGCATGTGGGAGGGCATGAGAGGCAGAAGTAACAGGAAGAAAGTTGTCAGATACAAACATGCAGACTGTCATGGGAACAGGGAGACTGGATTCAGCAGTGTGGGAGAGGCTGTGGCAGGCTCTATGTGCCCATTAAGGAACATAGTACTTTTATTCTGCGACTATTGCAGGGGACAGGAGGCCAGGGGTGAGGGAAGGGATGGGGGGGGTGGTGGTGGTGAGATCCACTGGAGGGTTAACAGTCAGATTTGAGCAGAACAGGGAGTCCAGGAATCATTCTACAACTTTGACTTGATTATGCTGAATGTTGACAAGCCAAATAAATGTAGACGGAGCATCTGTCCAGATTTGTCTGGGAATAATTCTGGTTTAAAACCGTTGTCCAAGCATGATTAATAGCAGCCTCTAGCACTCTCAAAAATGTCCTGGTTTTGACAATAAGTTATAGGATTACCTAGATATATGTAACTTGGGGACTATCTGTGTTTAATAGCAATAATAGTAAACTTGTATTTAAATAGCTACAAACTGTAGAGAGGAGAGTTTCCCAACAGGTGTGACACAAATGGATTACAGGTAGACCATGGGCCATGCAACATTGATATTTAAGTGTTTCATAGAAGTAAAAACGCAAAACCATTTTTCATAGCCATTCAAAATTTATCAGACTTCATATTCTGCTTGAGAATCATTTTTTAATTTCTTATATAAATCTTTTGAGTTCTAGCATTCAAGCCCATACAGACCGATTTCCTCCTTATTCCCCCCAGTCTCCTCTGGAATACTTCTACAAACATAATCAAGTCTAGGGCATGAGAACAAGATTGGGAGACACTACTGTAGATTAATTTAACTGTGGGAGTTCAAAAAAAGGTCAGGATACAGTCAACTAGCATCAAGTTATCACGAGCATTCCCACAGGTAGGCGTTGGTCACAGAGACAGAACCAGCGGCAAAAAGGAGAAATCCATCACAGAGGACTTTGTTTTCAGGTCAGCCTGGCTCAGCTGTGAGAGTGTCAAAATAGGAGCCCAGGACATGTGATTCCAGTCTCTGTTGAACTAATCATGTGCTCTTGGGGATGTCACTGACCCTTTCTGAGCCTCAGTTTCCTCACTTGATAAGTGGAAGTAATTCATACAAGCCAGTTATTTATTATAAAAATAAAATGAGGGGTGAGGCACCTGTGCTGGTTCAGTGGGTGGAACATGTGACTCTTGATCTTGGGGCTGTGAGTTCAAACCCCATACTGGGCATAGACCCTACTTTAGAAAAAAACAAAACAAAACTTAAATATAGATTTTGAGGGCAAAAATGAGATAGGTGGAACCTTTATAAAATCTAGACTGCTGGGGCACCTGGGTGGCTTGGCCAGTTAAGCACCCGACTTCAGCTCAGGTCATGATCTTACGGATCGTGGGTTCAAGCCCCGTGTCGGGTTCTGTGCTGACAGCTCAGAGCCCGGAGCCTGCCTCAGATTCTCTGTCTCCATCTCTCTCTGCCCACCCACACCCCATTCTCTCGCTCTCAAAAATAAATCAACATTAAAAAAATTTAAAAATAAAAAAATCTAGACTGCTATATGAATGTAAAATAATGAAAAATTATGTTCGTCAGGATCTCATTTCTCTTAGGGCTGGCTTCCTCTTCCTATGTTGTCACTGGTTTCCCCTTCGGGTGTCCCCAGAAGGATCACACAATCTTACTCTCACCCTATGCACATCCTTTCCCACTAGTTCCACTACCACCCATTCACCAACCGCTCCCAAATGTGTATCTCCAGCCCAGCTCTCTCTCCCTCCTGGGCTCTGGTCTTGTTGCTGTAAGATATTCGTGAAAAGCTGTCCTTGGACTAGTCCCATGGACACCTCAAAACAAGGTCCAACATCTATTACCTTCACTTTCAGATCTGCTCCTTCCCCTAGATCAGGATCATCACCACCATTCACCCAAGTTCTCTAGAGTCTGTGTGCCAGGAGCTACCTTTGGCTCCTTTCTCTCCTTTACCCCATATAATCCCTTCATCAGCAAATCTGGTTCAGCTGCACTGCCAGCCAGCCTGGTTTTATTAGTTCATGCTCCCACCTCTCACCTGGATTACTTTCTAAGTGGACTGTCTCCTTCGCCTGCTTTCTTAAACTCCAGTGTCTCTACACTGCTACTGAGAAAAGACTGTTCTAGAACACAGGCTTGATTATGGGGTTTCCCTGTGAAAAACCTTTCAGTGGCTGCTTGCTTGGCCCACAGAGCCCTTCATTATCTGGCCTGTGCTTCCTTCCAGCCTTACCACTCTGAGGTCTAAGCAACTTTTAGTTCCTTGGCTCTATCATCCTCTTCCACCGGAATGTCCCTTCTGACTGGAATGCCCCTTCTTTCTCCCTCCTGTTCTCCTACCCCACCTCCTTCACTAAGGTCCTGTAGAAAGGCAAGCTCATACAATGGTTAAACTCTAGAGTTCAGAGTGAGACAGGCAGGAGTTGAATCGTGATTCTACCTCTCATAAATTATGTCAGCTTGAGCAATTTACTTTTCTTTGCATTTCAGTTTCCTCCTTTGTAAGATAAGGAAAATAAGAACACCCACCTCAAAGAATCCTAGCATGGACTAAATGAATTGCATGCCAAGCAAATAGCACAGTATCTGGCACAGGGTGAATGCTCACTATATGCTTAATAGAGGTTACTGTATATTTTTACTGTAAACACTTAACCTGGATGACTCAGATTAGATGCCCGTGTGAAAGGGTAACAATCCTCAATGCCCGATGACCGGGTGCATATTACAGGTCCTTTCTAAGGCTCTTACAGCAACCCATAAAGCCTCTGTCAGAACTCTGTCATTCAAGTGCTACTCTGTAACTGTCCATAGGCTTATCTCCCCTTCACCCCACTGGAAACTCCTCAAGATCAGGCATGTGTCTTTCATTTTTGTTTTGCCAGTTGGTGTTTGGTCAATTTTTCTTATATGAGTGATGACTTCCAAATGGTAGTATTTTAAGTTTATTTTGGAATACTGAAAGGTAGATTGTGAAAATTTAATAATATGACACAAATTAGTTAGAATATAGCTGGGTTTGCCACTTGGAAATTCAATTACATTTCTGAATTCTTTATAAACATAAAATGGAGAAAATAAGTAATACACATTTCCCACATCGGTTCATTTGGCAATAATATATACTCATTATTTTAAAAGATGTAATTGTGTATTAACAGACTGGTTAAAGGGAGCCTGGGTGGCTCAGTCAGTTGAGTGTCTGACTTTGGTTCATGTTGTAAATCCCAAGGTTCAGGAGTTTGAGCCCCAGATCAGGCTCCCTGCTGTTAGCGCATGGAACCTGAACCCTCTTCGATCCTCTGTCCCCCTCTCTGCACCTCCCTGCTCACGCACTCTCTCTCTCTCTCTCTCTCAAAAACAAACATTAAAAAAAAAAAACAACAAAAAAAACATACTGGTTAAGAACGGTTACTGCACTTCCACACCTCACAAAAAGGTCTTTAGATCAAGCTCAAGCCACATGTTAGAAACAGAAGGTCCCACTAAAATACAATAACATTCCTGCGCTCAGGGCTATATTTGTAGGGTTCTCAGAAAAATAACAAGGAAAACTGTAAATTAGGCATTATTTACAAACAAACCTGGTAGCTGAGTCAATCTGACCTTAATGTTTGATTGGATCCATCAGAAGGTGTCGCCTATGTAGCCCGACTCAGATTGCTCACCTGTCAGGATTAATACCGATTAAATATTGCCCCTAGGGGCGCCTGGGTGGCTCAGTCGGTTAAGCAGCCGACTTCGGCTCAGGTAACGATCTCTCGGGCCGTGAGTTCGAGCCCCGCTTCGGGCTCTGTGCGGACAGCTCAGAGCCTGGAGCCTGTTTCGGATTCTGTGTCTCCCTCTCTCTGACCCTCCCCTGTTCATGCTCGGTCTCTCCCTGTCTCAAAAATAAATAAAACGTTAAAAATAAATAAATAAATAAATAAATAAATATTGCCCCTAAAGCTATTTAGAGCCTTTCTGCTGCCATGTGTTTACAAAAATTCCATCAAGTCAACTAAAAACTATTGAGCTTGGTGAAATCTCTAATTTACATGGATAAATATGTATCACAACAAGTCTAGAAAATGGCAGACAAAACTTAAATATTTACTAATGTTCTCACATTAAATTTACCAGCCATTAGTAAAAGTCCCAGTTCATGAATGGTTATGAAAAAGGTTAACAAGTTGGAGTTCTTCACGGCATGACAGTGCAGCTGTCATTTAAACCACCCTCACACAGCCTGAAGGCACATGCATCATGCACAGAACATCCAGGAGGAGACATGTTGCATTTTGATGTTTGGGGGCATTTTACAAGATGAAAAACCTTGCTCAACTTGTTCGAAAGCACTGACATCCATAAGAAATAGGAGGAACATTCAGCAAACATGCCAATTTCAACAATCTTTTACATTATGTCATCAAAAAGATACACAGTAGAACTAGTAAGCTGGGAGATGATCAAGGTAAGCCAAGCCACGCCCCTGCTCTGAACTCCCTTAAGATTCCTCATTGCCTTTGGCCCCTCCTCTAAACAGCGTATAACCCCTCCCTCCTATGAGCTTCTGGAACTGTGCCTCTTCAGTAATGCCTATCAGCTCTTACCTTTTTAATACCTGTATATTAACATGTCTTCTCCATTCCACCAGGCTGTAGGTTCTTTTAGGTCATTTTGGCATCTCCCTAACACTGCACATAGTGGTCTTTTGATCTGTGTCACATCTAATTGAGCATGAAGCATGGCCCTGTGACAGCTGTGTCAGGGGATCCAGGACGCTTCTTGTCAAGAAATCTGATGTTCTTATAGAACAATTACTAAAATATTAATCACATTGGCATTGTGTACACATCAATTCCACTTTAGAAGTAGGAAATCTACAAAAATTTTTTTAAATCGTTTATTACTACATGTTCATTGTAGAAAAACTAGAATATACAGATATGAAAATTGAAGCTATAACCTTATGGCCTAGAAAAAAATTACATTTTAAATTAGATCCTTCTACTTTTTCTCTAAGTATAGATAGACAAATAGATATACATAACTATAGGTTTTGGGATATAAATATTTTAAGTGGGATAATGGCATATATGCTGTTTTGTTGCGTTTTCCAACTTAACATACAGTACAAATCTTCTGTAAGTCATTAAACATTATTTTATAACCTAAAGGTTTTGAATGTATAGTATCCCAAATTATGTGTACCATAATTATGTAATCTCTAATATTACTTGCTTTCATTCTTTTAAATAATGCTGCAGGGGCGCCTGGGTGGCTCAGTCGGTTAAGCCGCCGACTTCGGCTCAGGTCATGATCTCGCGGTCCGTGAGTTCAAGCCCCAAGTCGGGCTCTGTGCTGACAGCTCGGAGCCTGGAGCCTGTTTCAGATTCTGTGTCTCCCTCTCTCTGACCCTCCCCCGTTCATGCTCTGTCTCTGTCTCAAAAATAAATAAACGTTAAAAAAAAAATTTTTTTAAATAATGCTGCAAAAAAAAAGAAAAAGAAACCTAGGTTGCTGAATGTTCCCCCATATTTCTCATAAAACAGCAGTACTTTCTGACTAGTTGAGCAAGGTTCTTGACTCTGTAAAATGTTTCCATCTCCACAGCTATAGCCTTGCCTATATCACTGAGTACTTAAATTCATACTGGGGCACCCACCGGGTGGCTCAGTTGGTTGAACATCCAACTCTTGACCTCGGCTCAGGTCATAATCTCCCAGTTCATGAGCTTGAGCCCCAAGTCCAGCTGCGCTGACAGCATGGAGGCTGCTTGGGATTTGGTCTCTCTCCCTCTCTCTCTGTCAATCCCCCACGTACTCACGTGTGCGCAGACTTCCCCTCTCTTTGAATAAAGAAATAAAATATGAAAAATAAATTCATACTGAGGGATTGTTGGGTCAGAGAATAAACATGCTTCTACTGCTTTCAATGAATATTGCCAAACTCAGCAGTGTGAACTTCTCAGGATCTTCACCTGTGTTGGGATTACTATTTTAAAAAAAATCTTTCCTGGGGCGCCTGGGTGGCTCAGTCGGTTAAGCGTCCGACTTCAGCTCAGGTCACGATCTGGCCGTCTGCGAGTTCGAGCCCCTCGTCGGGCTCTGGGCTGATGGCTCAGAGCCTGGAGCTTGCTTCCGATTCTGTGTCTCCCTCTCTCTCTGCCCCTCCCCCGTTCATGCTGTGTCTCTCTCTGTCTCAAAAATAAATAAACGTTAAAAAAATTTTTTTTTTTAAATAAAAATAAAAAAATCTTTCCTTGCACACCATTCTGAGATCAGCCTCCAGAACCTGCCCAACTCCCTACTTTTGTCCCTCTAGTCTCTGGCTGACCAATCTTCATCTACACCTCTCTCTCCTCTGCCTTTCCCAGACCTTTTTTGTGTGCTGTTCTGCTCACATCTTATGAAGGCTTTGCTATAACCCTGAAATTTGCCTAGCTAGTATTTTATCCCCTTTAGATTCTTACAGCCAAAGTGTCAACCAACTAATCTGATAAGCTAATCCATGCTAATGTAAAAGGGGCCATCCCCAGCAACATGTGTTCAGTTTAAGGAATACATATTGCCTACATCTGTAATGCATTTTATTTACCTTAAAGAGCATTGGTTCTCAAATTTTACTGCATATTGAAATCACCTGGGGAGCTTTTAAAACTGATGCCTGGAATTTACCTCCGAGTAAATCTGGTATAGGCATAGGATAGGACTTAAGCATTAGGATTTTTAAAAACAAATTTTAATGTTTATTTATTCTTGAGAGAGAGAGAGAGAGAGAGCGAGCACAACTGAGCAGGCAAGTGGTGGGGCCGGGGGAGGGTCAGAGAGAGAGGGAGACAGGATCTGAAGCAGGCTTCAAGCTGTCAGCCCAAAGCTCAACGCGGGGCGTGGGGCTCAAACTCACAAACCAGGAGATCATGACCTGAGCCGAAGTCGGAAGCTTAACTGACTGAGCCACCCAGGTGCCCCCAAGCATCAGGATTTTTAAAGCTCCCTAGGTGATGCTAATGCAGCATCTGTGTTTGAGAGGACTTTAGAGAAAGATCTCCAGTACCTTCTTCTTAGGTAATATTGGAGGACCCCCCAGGAAAAAAAGCACAATGAACATAATCTCAATAATCTGAATCACCTGCACAGGGTAAAGGAGGGGGAAAAATTGGCATGAAAGGGTGCAGTGTTTGCCAATGACACAGAATAAAAGCAGCATTCGTATTTCTTGATGCCGGGCGCGAGCCTATGGTGTTAAGAAGTAGGCCAAGAGGCCAAGCTTCACTTCTGAAGTAGCTTCAGTTGCTTTTGTAATTGAGCAAGTCAGCTCTAACTAAAATTGTCTGGGTAACAAACTTCATGCCATGCAATCTAGTGGTAGCTCTCCACATTTCAATGAGATAAGTCATGTCCAGTTTACATTTGTTTTACCATTTGAACAAAGTTGGGCAATCCAACAGATCTTCATAATCCATAGTGGACCTTTGGAACAACTCTTAGAAGAATAACTACAAGGTCCAGGCATTTAAATGCATTACTAAACCTCACAGCAACCTTGTAAGGTAGATATTAACCCCATTTTACAGGGAAAACTGAGGACCAGTTAGTAAGGTTAGTAATGGCCTGGCCTCACTGCCAGCAAGTAGCCTGGCTGGAACGGGACTCAGGGAGGCAGGACTCAACCTGTCCTGCTCTTACTCACAATGTGTTAAGTCACATTGCCTTGTCCTCAGGATGATGTGGAGTGACATTGGTAAAATGCTTTATTGGGTAGAATGTGCTTCCGTGTGGTCTGAATTATCTTTCTAATATTTCATAATTTAGAAGAAAAGTGAGGAGAGCCACTTCTGTGCAAACTGACTCCCAAGCCACAGTGTCAGGTGAGGATACTTGGTTACCTCATTTATCTTGTGACCTGGCTTTACACTCATTATCACTCCCAAACACCAGCTGAGGGCACATTCTAGCTAGTGGACCATAGGGTCCAAAGGCCTTGCCCTTGATGGGTTGACAGCCTATAGTTAGGGAAGAAAGGCTTTTCTCCAAACCTGGCTTTTCCCAAATTACATATGATGAGGAAGACTTCTTTGGTGACCTGAAAACTAACAATCTCTGCAGGCAATATAGCCATTTTTCATGTTTTTCTTATTCTTACTAGTCATTATTCTTATTGTTGAAGGTCATTATAACCCATCCAGGGTAAATGCCATTGTACCCCAAAACCTTAAAAGGATATCACTCCCAAATTACAGAATTTCTGAAGGAAGAGAGGGGCCGTAGGGCCTGCTACAAGAAGATTGCCTTTCTTGAAACAAAGGCTAGAGAAGGGGATGGTCACTCTTCCACCATGTCAGTAAGCAGGAGGGAAGGAGGGGGTCTGTAACTTCATAGACCATCCCTAAGGGACAACAGGGGACTTTGGGATTGAAAACATGGCTGGATTTAAGAAAAACAAATCCCTAGTAGGAAGGTGCTACCATACCCTACTTAAGTGGCTTTTTGATAGGACAAAGCCTCAGAGACTCTGTGATCCTACACACAGAACAGACAGGGGAAAAGGAACATCATCCCTCTAGGAAATATCATGATTTTTTTCTCTTTGTTTAGTCACTCCTGAAAAAAAAGGAGCTTACAAAAATAACCTGCGATTGAGGAGGGTTAGAATAATAAGGCCCAGCTTTGCGGATTGGAGTTCAGATTTCAGATTCTCTGCCACTAAAACGAATGCCTCTTACTATAGAATAAACTCCAGTTCTATTTTACTGTCTATGGGGAAGAGATGCATCCCCATGATACAAGAGACAGAAATGTCACCCACCAGGGTAAAAGCAGGAGTATCCTGGCTGGGGTAAAGATTGTCTTCTTGACAGCCGAGGACATAAAATAAATGCCGCAGGGCAGGCAGAAAAGTGCATCATGCTGCCGCCCCCTCCACCGCCTCTCCTCTAACCAGGCTGCCAGGCCTCCTGGCCTCCTCCGTGGGCTGAGCTGATAAGCCCCACGCATGAAACGGGAGATCCCTGCGGTTACTCAGGTGCTTAGACGAGCCCTGCCTGCAGCCCCCGGGAACGGAGAGCTCCACGGTCCGAGGATGTTGGGAGGCCGCCCGTGCCGGCTTCTGCTTTTAAGGTGGCTGCATTACCAAGAATCAGAGACTGCCCCCCCCCCCCAGCCTTCCTAAAACATTTAGCTCACTCTCTCCTGGCCCCTACCTACGGAAGAATGAAAATGGGGGGAAGGGTGGCTTCTAAAATGCTGTAAGGTGGTTTTTTTGACGTTGCAAACCAAGAAGGAAGGGGGGCGCTTAGGACAGACGAAGGGTTAAACAGTTGTCAAATTCGATTCAAGAACTTCACCTTCTCGATCACCAACGCAGAAGAGAAGACACAGATCTAGCCCGCTGCTAGTAAGGAGGCAAATGCGACACCCTGAAAAAAAGCCCGACTGAACCACCTTAAAAATCGATCGCCTAAGTGCGTTAGAAAAAAATATGCGTTCTCGTGGGACGCGGTCAGGAAATCTTGCTTCCCCCTCCAAATATTGCTTAAGAGGGAGAGAGAATCAGCGCTGGGCTGCATCTCACCACTTGCTGTGCGCTCCGGAAAGTCGCGTCCAGCAGCATCAGCTTCCAGGGATCGGACACGGAGCTGGGCAGGGGGATGTAGATGTAATAGGCGGCCAGCGCCACCAGGGCGGTGAGCAGGACACAGGACGACCTCATCCTCCCCCGGCTCGGCTTGCCGGCAGATGGACGAGGGAGGAAAGGTATATGCCACCCGGAGACCTCCAGCAAGTTTCTGCAAGGGTCAGCCGCTCATTCACCGTTTCTTATACGCCCAGCAGCCAATCAGAGGCGGCGTAGGGAGGAAGTCGGAGCGCTGACGTGCCCTGTCTTCGGTGTCCTTGCAAAGTGTTGCAGACGCTTCAGGTTTGAGAAAGCTCGGGGGCTGAGCTGGGCGAAGCACAGCGGACTCTGGAGGACACAGGTCTGTATTGCACGCCTGTGACTAAGGCCTCCCTCCAGAAGGATCCCAAACTGAAACCGGGAATAGTTTCAATGGGATGAGTCTCTGTGTGGGTGCAAAGTACGTGGGCCATTCTGACTCAAAATGGAGAGACTGAGAAAGGGAATAAAAATCCACTGTCTTCCCGAGCCAGACTTGCAATGGATACGTGGTGAAAAAGGATAATAAATTCCCGTAGCTCAATGACAAGCCAGTAGTATATCTAGCATCCAAGTCTTGATTTCCAAATCTCATTCTCCAGTGAAAAGAACCACGACTCTGCTGGCTCTTTGGAGAAAAGAGTGATTCCAAGGCTGGGGCAGGTAAAATAGAAGATGAATCTGTTGTGCTGGAAGATAAGGAAGTGCTCAAAAATTATGGAATTGGTCAAAAGGACACAAGCGACAGCCTGAAGGATCTCCCAATAGCTGGGTAATTTTAGCATCAAAATAAATAATTAATGGATTGTAAATAAATGAATAAAATCCAGGAGTCTGTACTAATATAAATGAATAAGTGGGGAAATGCCACCTGAAAAAATTCTTCCAGTGGGTCAATAGTAACAGAAAAAGCATTTGAATCCCGATTTCCAGTGTGGGAGAGGGTGGATATAGAATGGGGCAAAGAACTTCATCAGCAGAATTCAACTGGAAATCCAGAAGGAAACCCTTGGGAAGAACTGTTTAAGGAGCTGGTAAGAGCACAACTTTATCCAATCTTATTGAAACTTAAACATCCTTAAAACATCTGGTACATACAATTTTACACCTTAATATAGTCTTTTAAATTTAATCTGATCCAAAGAAGTAAAATAGTCATAAATTTGGGACTGATAATGAGATTATTAGGAGGAAATTGGTTTCTTGTTCAAAGTTGGAAGAAAACATTTATATAAGGGGAACACTTCAATAGTGTTTCAAGCATTCGAGTTTGAGATAAAGGTTTTGTATCTTTTTTTTTCTTTTTTTTTTTTTTAATTTTTTTTTAACGTTTATTTATTTTTGAGACAGAGAGAGACAGAGCATGAACAGGGGAGGAGCAGAGAGAGAGGGAGACACAGAATCTGAAACAGGCTCCAGGCTCTGAGCTGTCAGCACAGAGCCCGACGCGGGGCTTGAACTCACGGACCGTGAGATCATGACCTGAGCTGAAGTCAGACGCTTAACCGACCAAGCCACCCAGGCGCCCCTTTTTTTTTTTTCTGTAGTTACTGGTTAAGCAAATAGCTCTAAACAGAAAGAGATATATATGTTTGTGGGTGAATGTATGTGTATAAGGTTAGAAGCCAAATCTTTATGGGTGATTAGAAATAATCCCAGAGATATGGACCGAACTGACTACTGAATTACTATAATTTACTTTCAGGTAATCTGCAAAATAATTCAAAGTTTTACCTCTTAGACTTTAATGTTTTCTTCCTGGATTTTGATTGTGTTCATAAAATCATGGTTCTTAGAGCCGATGACAAACCACAACAACCCTCCCTCCCCCCACATCTGACTCATCCTTCCATTTTCAGCAGTAGTAACAAGCTCAGTTTTATAGATGAAACTCTCCAGGCCTAGAGCAGCTTGCTCATGGTCCTCTGGTTTGTAAGTGATGGAACCGACGTTTCTTTCTCCTGCCTCCTAATGCAGTACAGCTTTCCTGAAGCAATACACTAAGACATAGAAACCAAGAAGGAACAAAGAAACCACTATAAGTCTCAGTGCTTCGTCTGTAAATCTCAGGGTTTTAAAAAATGAGACCACTTTGGGATAAACTTAAACATCTTCATTACTTGTATCCATTACTTCATACATTCAACAAATATACCTGGCCTACCCTGGGAAGTAAAGGAGTGGGGCAGGGCAGTAAGTTCTCTGCTTTTTGATTTTACGCACTCAGTGGTGACAGTGGTGGTCTGGGGAATGTAAGTTAGGTACAGAGATATGCTCTGCAATAAGATACAAGTTGGGGTCTTGGACCAGAGGTAGTTATTGCTTAAAATCAGGCACATTCTGTTTTCTAAAAACTTTTGTGCTCCCCAGGTAACTAAATGTTATTTTGGTGTCCTTGGTGGATCTACCTACCAGAAAAGGTGTGGCCTATGCAGGTGACTGGGCATGGTTGTTGGTCCTGGGGTGAATTTGATGGAAAGTTGTGAACTGGTGGTAATCAGGGTTCCAGGCTGTGAATTTGAATATCATCTTCAAATAAATTCCAAACTCCTTTCCAGACCTATCAACCTGGGCTGGTCTGCCTCTGCCTACCTCTGTAACTCACCTCTAGGCCTCCCTACCTGTCTTCTATGCTGCAGCCGCTGGGGCTTCTTTCCTATCAGATATACGAGGCTTTCTGCCTTGGGGTCTTTACGCATGTCATTACATGCTGTTTCCTCTGCCTGGCATTCTGCCTCCTACTTTCTCCTAGTTGGCTCACTCTTATTATTGGGATATGTACTTAATGGCACTTCCTCAGAGTGACAGTATTTTATAAAATTTAGCATGTAATTGGGCCCCGAAGCTTGTAAGTACCTTCTGTAACTGCTAATTAGAGTCTTATCTTTCTCACAAAGCTAATTTAAATGACCTTCCTCTGAGTAAAGATGGAAATGAGTTATGTTGTTGAGTATTTGCATCCTGAAGGAACCTGTTTTAAAGTAATTTTCAATATATCTGAAAATACTAAAATGATTTTCTTTTTTTTTCTTTTTTTAATCTTTATTTATTTTGAGAGGGAGAGACAGAGTGTGAACAGAGGAGGGGCAGAGAGAGAGGGAGACCCAGAATCTGAAGCAGGCTCCAGGCCCTGAGCTGTCAGCACAGAGCCCGACACGGGACTCGAACTCACAAACCGTGAGATCATGACCTGAGCCGAGGTTGGATGCTTAACCAACTGAGCCACCCAGGTGCCCTTAAAATGATTTTCTTATTTCAGAATCTTGTTTCAGAAAGACTATTGAATATTTACCTGCTTAAAAGCCAATCTTTTGGGAGAGTTCTGGTTAAGTCTCTTTTCTCCATTTTCCATTTTTTTCAGATTTTCAGATGGAATCAAACAAGTATGGGTACCATATTTAAGGTTTATATTCCTATAATCCCTGAGAAAGTTGATTTCATAATTCTTGGTATAAAATGGCTCCTTCCATTTCATGTGTGCATCCAAGAACCAGATGTCTTGTATGTATGAAACTACGTATCAAGGAATTGATAATATGAAAACTTATATAATATGACAATATGTTATAATTACCTTATCATCTTTGGACATAGATGTCATTTATTTTCTAAAGTCTGCAGATATTTACCAATGACTTACTCAGTATTGAACGTTGTATCATGTTGGGGATGGCATGTAATAGGACAGAAAATACATAGTAAACAGGAAAGTTAAAGAAAACTTGCTGAGTGCTATAGTAGAGGTGTAGAAAGAGTAGACTTCAAAGGCTTCAAAGCAGACAGACGTGGGGAGAAAGGCATATGCTAGCATTCTGTGTAATCTTAGGTCTGGAGAATGTTCTAGGTACACTTGAGAAGAATGTGTATTCTGCTGTTGTTGGATGGAATGTTCTGTACATGTCTGTTAGTGACATTGGTCTAGAGCATGGTTCAAATCCAATGTTTTCTTATTGATTTTCTGTCTCGATGATCTATCCATTGTTGAAAGTGGGGTATTGAAGTCCCCTGCTATTACTGTATTGTCTATTTCTCCCTTCAAATCTGTTGGTATTTGCTTAATATATTTGAGTGCTCTGATGTTGGGTCCATATATATTTAGGATTATTACACCTTCTAAATGAATTGATCCCTTTATCATTAGGTATTAATTTTACATTAGCACTGTTTTAGGGTTTTTTCCCCTGAAGTTTGTTACTCAGTTATGAAAATTTGATATACATAGTAAAAAATGATATGGCAGACTTTTGGTGTATTTGTTTAAATACTTTAAATATGTATTATTTTAACATATATCAATATAAAAATCCATTAATAAAAATAAGTACATTTTAACAATGTTCATGTTCATGAAGCAGAAAATACAGCTACTAAAGAGATACATGGGAAAATGTTTAACCTTACAAAGAGTCAAGCAATGTAAAATAATTTTCAGTGTCCTGTTTTTCCTCCAAAAAATTATGAAGAGAGAGTAGATCATAGATGGAAGAGATGTTGTAAAACGTAGGTAAATACGCAGTATCCAGCATCCTTTTATAAATGATGCCATGATATGAATCCTTATATATAAAAAAATTCCTTAATAAAGATTACTTAAAAAATTATATGAATAAAAATAAATATTTAAAAATAAGCTTTTCCTACATATCAAAACAAGTAAGTACTGTATCTAAATGTAAATAGAACACTTAGCTTTTACAATAATTTAGGGGCACCTAAGTGGCTCAGTCAGTTAAACGTCTGACTTCGGCTCAGGTAATGATCTCACGGTTAGTGAGTTCAAGCCCCACTTAGGGCTCTGTGCTGACAGCTCAGAGCCTGGAGCCTGCTTCGGATCTGTGTCTCCTTCTCTCTCTCATGCTCTCTCTCTCTTTCTCAAAGAATAAATAAACATTAAAAAATTTTAAAATAATTTTAAAAAGCAGGATACTGCCACAAACAACTGCTTAGTTTATAATAAATAAATATGTATTCTGACAATAATTATATTTTAAAAAATGCAAAAAGCTTAAATACAACAACTGGAGGTAAATACACCCAAACCTCAGATGTATTTTTGTTTATGTAGAACTATGAATAATTCTATTTTCTTTTTATTACTTTGAGTTTTTCAATTTTCTTCATTCATTACTGTATAATAATGTTTTAAAAATAACTTAGAAACAGGAGGTCACAAATGCCTAAGAAAATTGGTACTGGACCCATCTTATACCAGATAAACCTGAACTTTTATTAAAAATTACATCTGTTTACATTTATTTACCTAATTTAAAAATTGTGTTTATAAAACGTCCTCTATATTTATCTCAAACTACCTGTCCTAACAAAGACATTTGAGTGTGGATTCTTGACTCAGCTGACTCAGCTGTATCATAGGCTGCTCATATGACCTTGGGAAAGTTCCCCATCATTCTTGACTCTTAGTTTCTTCATCTGTAGAATAATGATTTGGATCCAGGATCTCTAAGATTCCTTCTAGTTCCAAGAGCTACCAGTTATATGAGAATGCAAATAAATACAAGCTAAACATACTACAAAAGGCACTTTAAATAAGGCTCTAAAAATGTACTCTTATGAGAAAAATGCAAAAGCTCCCATGAGAAAGTAATTTGTGTGTGGAAAAGAAAGCAAGGAATGCTTAAAATATATTATTAGCTCATTAAGTGATCATGATCAAATCACAGAAATGTGTATTTGGCAAGAAATTCTATTCATGGGAAAAAAAAAACATAGAGCATAATTAGACCCTTCTAGATTCATTGGCCTAAAGTTATTTTTCCTTTGGTAAAATAAATCATTCAGTTTTTGCAATATTCATGACTAACTCATTACAAATTTATAAATGTATATATATATGTATATATATACACACACATTGATATGTATACATATATACCGTTTATTGTATTTTATGGCCTATTTCTATTAAATGAAAGTCCATTGATTTTAGAAATTATTTGATATCATCTACTTCATAATAGCTTCATATCACTAGTTTTTTAAAATTATTATTTGGGGTGCCTGGGTGACTCAGTCGGTTAAATGCCTAAACCTTGATTTCAGCTTAGGTCATGATCTCACAGTTCATGGAAATCAAGCCTCACATCAGGCTCTGCACTGACAGTGGGGAGTCTGCTTGCAATCTCTCTGCCTCTCTCTCTGCCCCTCCCCTGCTTATGCCACCCATGTGTGCACACATGTGCGCGTGCTATCTCTCTCTTTCAAAATAAGTAAACTTAAAAAATATCTTTTATGCTTTTCTAGTTTTGTTGTTATAATATTTTATCCTTTTCAGCCTTTCCAAGTCCATGTGTCTTGTTCTTCTCAAGGCCTGAAATAGGTTGATAGGAGCTGAGCCATTTCTCCAATTAAATTTTGTTGTGAGGGCTATTGGCATTCTGAAAGAAGACCCATTTCCTACACATTATTTGCTGAGTACAACACCTCCTGATTTTGTAGGCTAAGCTTTCATTTTAGCCAGGTTATAGACTGTCATAACTACTAGAATTTGTGGCAAAGTGAAGAAACTTGTAGCAAAGTAAAGAAACTCAACACTAAAGCTATCTGAAGGCCAAACTCCCTGCCATACTACAGAATTAATTACTGCTTGGGGTTTAGTACTTTTCTGTCCAGGTCACTCAGTGATAAAATGAAGACAGCAATGTCCCTTATTTCACCTTGTTCAGTCACTAGGACTACTGTTGTACTACTGTCTACATTCTGGAAATTGTAGAATTTTCATTGATAGAAGCTCTTTCATCTGTGTGGATTTTTCACTTAATTCATACAACTCTATGAAAGTGGTGGAATGAACATTATTTTTTATGCAACCTTACAGATGTGAAAACTAAGGCTCAAATAAGGTAAGTGATTTGCTTAACATCACAGAGTAAGCAGCATCAGGACTTAAGTCCAATGTTCTAGTAATGAATCCTATTTTCTAAAAACATCATCATCCCCTATATCGCTTCTTGAAGTGATGTTGAGGAAGAAGGGAGGAAATTATTAATCTGAATGATAAAGTAATTGTTTCATTTTTATTTTTCCAATCAATAAGCATATGCTTTCTTTTTTTTTTTTTTTCTGAAAGTGTTCTCTCCTTAGGATAGAGTAATTCCTCTATTCTTTCACCAATCAAAAATAATGTTTTCAAAGTATTTAAAACTTTCTTAGGTTTTCAACCCTTCAAACCAGAAACACAGTTATGATGTTTAGTAGATGGATATTTAGACATTGTGCATTGTGTGCAAGAAAGGGATGAGGATAGGGAAATATTCTGGTTATCTCAAGAATTATATCTACCCCAACTAAAATTAAAGTCAGACTCTTTATTGGAAATATCTCTTAGAAATGCTAAGGTTGCAGATTGTAACAACCTTAGGAAATAATGATAATTTTGTTCTAATGTTTATTTATTTTTGAGAGAGAGAGAGAGAGAGAGACAGAGCCCAAGCAGGGAAGGAGCAGAGAGAGAGGGAGACGCAGAATCCAAAGCAGGTTCCAGGCTCTGAGCTGTCAGCACAGAGCCCGACGCGGGGCTCGAACCCACGAACTGTGAGATCATGACCTGAGCCAAAGTCGGACGCTTAACCAACTGAGCCACCCAGGCACCCCAGGAAATAATGATATAATGTATTCTATTTTTTTAGAGCTCAGTTTCTCTGTATAAAATATGAAACATAATTTTCTAGTGTGGTTGGTTATTGTCATTCTCAGGTATGATTTTTGTTTGGTTTCATATATTTATTCTTTCACTTATTTATTTAAGCAGTATTTACTAACTTTGTATTACTATGCTAGATTCTGGAATATAAAGGCAAAAATAAAAAGAACTTACAGTGTGGTTTGGGAGGTATGGTCTAGTGATTAAAAAAACATCATTCCTCCCTTGATATTAAAATTCATAATACATAAGCTTAGTTCTCCCATGTCTTTGTTTCAGTTTTTAGATAAAGGATTTTGGGGTCTTTGTTGATGCCTTATCAGCCACTACATTCAAAGAATATTTACTCATTAAATCAAAAGTATGCCAAATATGGATACATATTATACACACATTCATTTACAAGCTGGTGACTAAAGGGATTTTGTAAACACTTAAAATATCCCATTGCTATTAACCAGTTTTCATTAGCACAATGCTTTTTAAAAATGTTTTAAGGATTGGAAATACTTAACTTCGGAAAAATACTAAATTTAGCTTGTTCTCTATGTTCAAAAGTCCTACTTACATATAGTGTTGGCTATAAAGCAGTAATATTGATTTCACAAGCCACCTTCATGTATTCAGCAATAACAAATAAAAACCTCATAAACTTCAAGGTGTAATGTATTAAAAACACTAACCTGCAATTTGGTCAAGTCCAACAAAAATATACTGAATGGTTACCATATTGCATGTATTATGCTAGAGGGCAGTGGAGGGGGATGGCAGGTAGGGACGGTAAGATTACAAAGATGTGACTTTCCTGCCTTTTAGAGAGGGCCTCTCAAAATAATACAATATGAGCAGCAAAACACAAAAATAATACTGTACACGCACCACTGCACAGCGTGATTTGAGTCAAGTACTGCAGAAACACAGAGGTGGGAGCACTTCGTCAGAGGTTAGGTGGAAGAAGGCTCACAGGAGCAGTAATATTTGCTTTGAACCATAAGAAGCAAAAAGGATTTGGAGCACTTGGCTGGCTCATTCGGTAGAGCATGCCCTTCTTGATCTCAGGGTGGTGAGTTCAAGCCCCACATCGGATGTAGAGCCTACTTTAAAAAATAAATAAATAAAAATAAAAGGAGAATTATCTGACTTTGCAAATGCCTTCTAGTGAATATGTTTGGGGCGTATGAACAGAACATCATTCCAAAGAAAACCTGCATGAGCATTACCGTGAACACTTGGTATATTATGAACTCCCAGAACCTTTTAAACACTCTTGATAAATGCTGGTAATTTCCCACATTGTGAGTTCTACATCTGCAAGCCGGAGGCTATGTATGTCACTATCCTAGTCCCTCTCCTATCTCAGACACCCAGCATGTGCCATAGATTCTGCCATTAGCAGCCCTCGTGGAATGCCTTGGACTCAAAAGAGCATCGTGAGGAAGGAAGTGTGGTGTAGAGTCTGGCCCTGAGGCGCGGAGCTTGCAGTGGCATCAGGGGTGAAGGTTGCTGGTATATCCGTACTTGTTCCTAGAGCACTGGAGACAGCCTGGTGGACGTTCTGGGTATTGCTGCAAGCAGGGTCCATACCACTGCATTTCCAGATTTAATGAATGCACAAAATAAAAATATATACTGAACCCAATATGTATTATTTGCCCATGTTTTCCAGGAAGACAAAATAAATACAATATTGAGGCATCTTTAAGAACTTGTGGAATTGCATAATGGAGTGGTAAGAGGCAGCTAGGGGTATGAGAAAGAGCATTTACATCTGGTCCTAGTTCAGTTGTAGACCGACCATGTGATCTCTGGCCTTTTTGGCCTAGTTTTCTCCTCTGTAAATGGTAGGATTGTGCCAGTAATAATAGTTATTATTTATTGAGCACATGCTTTGATAGTCACTGATTCAAGAGAGATAAATTACTACATCAGGCTAAGAGAGAAGATTGAGAGGTTAAATAACTTACCGAAAGTCACACAGTTAGGCAACGACAGAGCTGGACTGACGCAGACATAATGTTACTGAAGCTTTACACCTTAACCTTCATTAGGTGATTTCTTTTGTTTCTTTCAGCTATAACTCTCTAAATCAACTTGTATTCTCTTGTAAATCTACATAAACCTGCAAGGAAGGTGGGAGCTGACTTTCACAAACAACACTACACATTTTAATTATTAAGCAGCCTAAGGCAGTGCTAGGTTTCTTGGTAGACTTAATATCCTGGTAACTCCCATTCAAGCTGATGCAGAAAGAGAAAGAGCCATGAGGTTTGGCTGCTGTGGGAGGAAATCCACGATTATTGATAAATGTGTGTTTGGAATGGCACAATGACAAGGCAGAGCCCCTGGGGTGGGGCCTACCCCAGCAGCGAGGGACCAGTAAGCACAGTGGTTGCAAACTGCAGCAGCTTGGGAACAGAATGGAAATCCTTGATGGTTATAGAAGAGCAAGAACAGAACTGGCAACTGTAGCATTGTCACTGACATCATGGCCATCATCATCATCATCATCACTGGGAACACCTATTGAGTGTTTCTATGTAGCAGGCAGTGTTCTGAGTATTTAAAATGTATTATTTCATTTAATCTTTTTTCGGTTAATATATTTCCACTTTTACCAAGGGTAAATGTATATATTTATTATAGCAGTCTCATACAATATAAAGTTTTATCATCGCTTTTATAACTTCCTATAGGGTAAATACCTTCTCTTCTCTTTGAAAACAGCTTCTCAAACTGTCTGTGAAAGACCAGGAGTTTTTTCAATCCTTCCCAATGACCATTTTTGCTAAATTATTCTGAGCATGCGCTTGATGTCACAGCACTATTCAATTGCTGTTAAACTTTCTATATGTTTATAAACTGGTTCTAATCTACAGATCACACTTTGAGTAGCACTGTTTTAAAACACCTCAAATGATTGCACCACATGAAGAAAAACCAATTGGATAGCCAATCCTGTTGGGGATATAAGATAGCACTGTTCAACGCCAGTCACTCCATTCAGGGGCTCTACCAATTTTACTGCCTTGAGAAATAAGGCAAGCTCTACTGTAAATGTACTAAACCTTGTAGAAAATCAACTCCCTGTAGCATGTTACCTGTTATAAAAATTTGCACTTCGAACTTTATATTATCTTCCTACATCTAATCAGTCACCAGCAAGCCTTCAAGTTTTGTTTACCTTGCCTGTCACATTAGTCTTCTTTTTTATCGCCAGCATCCTTCATCATGACTGTAAAATCATGATTCCTAGATTATTAGAAAGGAATCATAGTCCCCTTGCCACCGTTATCTGATTTCTTTTCTTTTTCTCATTTAGAAAAATGAAGTGAGCAGAGACTGATTTTCAGGTGTCTGTTAGCTCTAATATTCCATGATTTATCCCCTACTGTTCTTATTGATTTTGACTCTTCTTTGCCCAAAATACCTTATCCTAGATTTCACACTAGAGTCTTTCCACAGAAAGTAAATATGAAAAGGAAGCATAGCCTGGAAATCAGTAACTAAGATTTGAAGGGTAGAGCTAGGCTCAATGTGCTGACAATCCAGAATCTGTAACCTTGGCAAGCTTGCATGGATGGTTTTGGTTGTTTTATTTGGTACTATACCCCTCAAGGTAATTAATATTTCTGTAACCTTAGGAAAGCAACCCCTAAGAGGAATGAGGAATGGTAATAAGAATAGTATAGAAATAATGAAAAGCATAAATTTAAATTCAGAGTATTAATACTTTTCTAACTACTTGAAGTATAAAAGTAGTAAGAAGTTTTGTAATCAATATAGTTTGTATTTAGTTTGATAAATGTGTATGTAATATTTAAGAAAATCTGATGTATTAGACTTGTGATTTTTAATTATGACATTTCTATTATATGTTTCAGTGTTTCATTAAGTAAATAATCAATGTTTAATTTAATTTGCTTTGTTTTAGTATCTCACAACCCAGGTTTAAATAATTAGTGTAGTAAATTAGCATTAAACAAAGTACCTATAGGACCGAGAGTTCCTTTCCATGAAAAGCTCCAGGAATGGAAGGCCCTATGAGCATTCTCCCCTTTGCCCTCGAGGAAGTAAGCCACTTTGTTTCAGAAGCACTGGAGGGAAGGAGGAGAGGGAGAAGATATAGTTCTTTGAGGTGAAGATGGATTTTGACTCCCAGTGCATTTTTCCGGAACATGGTAGAGGCAGTTCTAAGAGTGAGGAAGATCTCAGACCCAACTCGCAGGCAGCACTCCTGGAGAAGGAAGAAACAGGGGCAGCTACTGAGCAGGGACAGCTTGGGGATGCCTGGGGACTGAACACCAAGGGTCCTAGTTTGGGAACATGAAAGATACTCTTGTTCAAGCATAGCATAAAAGGAATAGAAGTGTCTTCCTGCAAATGATTTATGCAGGCATCGATAATTAACATTTCAAAGGTGATCAAAATGGACCAGAACCCTTTCCCCCATTTTTTCTGGATTGTATATGATGACCTAGATTATTTATGATCTAGAGAAGGGGTGGAGCCCGTCTGTCCTATCTTCATTCTCCCATAAAATCAGGTAAATAAGGTGGATTAAATTTCCCACCAGTCCTGATAAATAGCAAGCTTAGGCAGATATATCTAATTTAGAACACTAAAGAAAATGATGTTTTATGGACCCAGTACTTATAAAGCAGATTCACATCCCTTATAAAAGTAGTGGGGCCAGATGTACTTGGCTGACTCAGTTGGAAGAGCATGTGACTCTTAATCTTGGGATTGTGAGTTCAAGCCCTATGTTGGGTGTAGAGATTACTAGATAGATAGATAGATAGATAGATAGATAGATAGATAAACAAACAAACTTAAAAAAAAAGTAGGGGGGTCAGTATACTTTGACTCAGCCTAAGCTATTCAGGACCCATGGGAAAGAGGCATCACTGTGGGATCCCTGGTTCCTGGCCGTGTATGTCCACATATGATAGACATAAAAAGGAGAACCAAGTGAAGCAGGTGGAAGTGAAGCCCAGTAGTGTGGTATAAGCCAAAGACAGTGAACTAGAACCTCACTCATTTGTATGGCCTAGGAAACAAAGCTTATGCTTAAATCCCTCTCCTTATTCAAGAAGAAGAACTGTGCCATAATAATTTTTCTTGTCTTGAGGAATTTTAAATTAAACTCAAGAAATCAAGCCAGAGCTTCCTAAGACAGTACAAAGTTGGTTTTACTAAAGAATCCCTTCCTTTTGATAATCTTGTGATAATCAAACACAATTGATTTTTCTTTAGGGACCTAAGATAGTAAGATAGTAAATATATTCATTACAATTCTAACAGATAATGAAATAGACTAATAGACTAGAAACTCAAGCTTTTTTTTTTATTTTTGTTTTTGAGATTTGCACTATTGTAAAATTTATGGATAGATGATTTATTTAATTTCTCATTTAAAAATTTCAGATAAATATATGAATTGTGTTTCCTACCTTAAGGTATTCTAAGAGATTCCAGGAAATGGGTCTTTTAATTTATGTTTCTTATTTTCATAGCATGGAAACATATTTGTTCTATCTGCTATGGGGGAGAGTTGGTAAAAGACCTTGAGTGTTCATGGGAAAGTGCTTGGATGTATGCTACTGATAACTAATAGAGAGTCAAGGGTTTGATAAGGAGAATGGCATAATTAGGGCTATTTTGTTTCCCCAACTTTTAAATTATAAAATTAAACCATGTTCACAATTTTAAAAATTAAGCAATATAGAAGTGCTGTCTAGAGATATCTGCTATATGTTAACATAATGACTTTTAATTTCATATTGGTGTTCCCAAGAGCAGTGATTTAATGCATATACATTCCTTGGTCAGTCACATTAATGCGAAAAGAAAAGAAAACAAATGAACAATATTTTAATTAGGAAAATAAAACAAGGTAATTTTAAAATATTGATAAACATCTCAACTCGTTATTATACTCTACATACCAGCTCCATTTAATTTTCAAAAAGAGAAGCAGGCAAAATGTTAATGAAAAATTAAAGCAAATTATGCTTAATGAAGGAGAAAATAGCCTAATATTTTAATAGCCTCTATAAAATAAATTCAACTGTGTGTGAAAGAGAAGGTAAAAATAATGAGAGATAAAGCATTGGGCTTTTTTTATCACATCTGTGACAATATCAAGCATCACAACTTTCATGTTAGTGTACATTAGGGAAACATTTTTCTACTTTACACATTACCATGAAATTACCTATCTACCATGGATGGTTAGGATGTCGTATGGCCTTGTGAACTCCAGTTGTATGAAGAGGAAAGTAGTGGGCTGGAATGGGGATTGTTGAGATAGACCTCACCAAACTCTGAGCTCTATGAGGGCAAAGACTGCATCAACTTGTTCATAGTTTTATCCCCAGGGTCCAGCACAGTGCCTGGTGTATAATAAGTACTCATAAATATTTGTCAGATAAATAATAATAGTAATAGCTAGCATTTAGTGAATGCTTTCAATGCACTGTTCTCCACACTAATACTATTTTATGCAATCCTCACAAATGCTCGCAAATGACATCTGTTAAGTGCAGGAATTGACAACTTATGGGACATGAGCTCAAAGGCACTAGAATCTAAGAGAAGTTTCTAGTTCACTCACTATAGGGCAAAGGTTAAGAACTTTAGGAATCATACAATTGCCTGAATTTTAAGTTTCCTCTGATTTACCTTTGTTGTCCAAAATAGAGAATTTCTTTGCCTGTCTGTGCTCTCTGGTCCTTAGCATCTCACACAGTTTACTTGGTCTCATATGCTTGCTGCAATTTCAGTAGCCTAGTCATCACGGATTTAAAACTTATCTTTGGTTTTCAGCAATTTGACTATGATATGTAAGACTTACTTTGTATTTATCCTAAGTTGGGTTTGCGGATCTTCTGGAAGTAAAAACTTTTCTTGTGGCAAAAGCTATCCATGTCTTTTGACAAGTTTGAGAAATTTGGGGCCATTGTTTCTTAACAATGGGACTCCAATTACATGTGATATTTTCCCACAGGTTCTTGAAGCTCTCATTTTTTTTTTTTTTTTTTAGCCAAACTTTTTCTCTCTTGGTGTTACTATTGAATAATTTCTATTAATCTATTTTCAAGTTAATGGACTCTTTCCTCTATCACCTATATTCTACTGTTAAGTCCATCCAGTTAATTTTGGATTTTAACTGTTGTATTTCCCATTCTGGAAAAATTTTGAAAACAGATTCCATTTTGTTCTTTTTAAAAATATGTTTATCGAGGTATTGTATGCAGTAAAATTCATGAGTTTTGACAAAGGTATACATTTGTGTAGCTATTACCACACTCAAGACGTGAATACTTTACCATCCCCAAAAGGTTTTTTGTGGCTCTGTAGTAAACCTATCTCCTTACCCTCAGCCTCTCAATCACTAATCTGTTTTTGGCCTTATCTTTATCTTTTTCAGAATCCATATAAATGGAATCATAACAACATTTAGCTTTTTGTTTCTGGTTTATTTCACTTAACGTAATTCTTCTGGGAATTATCCTTTTGGTTGCACGGAAATTGCTGAGTACATCCCAAATGTGGGATGTGATGTATCGCTCTCTGTTGATGCATTCACTAATGATATACGTTTGAGTTTTTTCCACTTTTTAGCAATTGTGAATAAAATTTCCTCAAGCATTCTTATATATGGGAATGGGATTGCTGGATATTAAGCAATTGTGTGTTTAACTGCAAGAAACACCCACACTAGCAATGTATGAGAGGTCCTATTTTCTACATCCTCACCAGACTTGATACTGACTATCTCTGTTTAAACACTTTTTAAAAATTTTGTTTATTTTATTCTTATTTTTTGAGAGGGAAAGAGAGAGAGAGAGAGCGTGCACACACGCAAGTGAGAGAAGGGTAGAGGGGCAGGCAGCAGTGGGGGAGAGAATCTCAAGCAGGCTCCACGCTTAGCACAGAGACCTATGTGGGGCTCAATCTCACCACCGTGAGATCTTGACCTGAGCCAAAATCAAGAGTCAAATGCTTAACTGACTGAGCCACCCAGGCGCCCCAAGAGTTTTCATATTCTAATAGCCATAAAGTTGTGAAACTTATCCCATGTCAGCCCAAGTTTTTACTCCCCTGCAGAATCTTTTGATCACTGCTTTTTTCCACTGTTCAGAATATTTTTTTGCACTTTCCTCAATATGTATAGTTGTTATTTGCAAAAGAATTGGTTATTTAACAGTTTATTCAGATATAGGAGAAGCAGAAATCCTATTCTCATGTTTTTTTTTAAGTTGGAATCATGATCCAAATTAAATCCATATATTGTGCTTGGTTATATGTCTCTTAAGTCAGATCTATTGATTACCCCTTTGTTGCTCATTTTCTTCTTGCTGTTTATTTGTTGGAGAAACCAGGTTTTGTTGCAGAGTGTCTGCAAGTTCAGATCTTGCTGATTGTATCCTTATGGTGTAATTGATCATTTCTCTGGTTCCTGTATTTACTTAAAAAGTCAGATTTGGAGATTAATTAGATTCAAATTCAAAAACAATTACCTTTTTTACAAGATAACTTCAAAAATGGGTGTGAATTTCTATTAGGAGTAAATCTCAACTTCCTGTTCTATAAGTTAAGGGTCTGATCCTTCAAATTCAGTGGTCAGTGGTTTTCAGATTTTGTGTTCTAGAAAAAACTTAAATTTCTGCAGAGTCTTTATGAAGTCAAGTCAGGATCTCTCTTCCCCTATTTCAATTAAGCTTGGCTCTTATCTGTTTTATATATGGGAGTTCATTGTGATGTTTCATCTGAAGAAATATTCAAAAAGTTTGAAAACCTGGGGGGCTCAATTGGTTAAGCTTTCTGACTCTTGATTTTGGCTCAGGTCATAATCTCATGGTCGTGGGATTAAGCCCTGCATTGGGCTCTGCACTGATCATGGAGCTTGTTTGGGATTCTCTTTCTGCCTCTCTCTCTCTCTCTCTCTCTCTCTCTCTGTGCTCCTCCCTCACTCACATTCATTCTCAAATAAATAAAGATTTTTTTAAAAAACTTGAAAACTTAACTATAGAGAACAAACTGATGATTACCAGAGAGGAGGTGGGGGGTGGGGTGGGAAAATGGGTGATGGGGATTAAGGAGGGAACTTGTTTTGATGAGCACTGGGGGTTATACGGAAGTGTTGAACCACTCATTGTACAACTGAAACTAATATTACACTGTATGTTAACTAACTGGAATTTAAATAAAAACTTTTTTAAAAGAAACTTTAAAACAATTGATAAATGACTAAATTTTCATTACAACATGTAGTATTTAAAATTTCTTAGATCTTTCCCTTCTTCCTCCTTTTCATTTTTCATTCCCCATTTCTTCTTTTGCTTATTCTTTCTTTGAAAAAAATGTGAGTACCTATAATGTGGCAGGTAGTGACCTGGTCACTGGAAATATGTCAGGGAACAAAACAGACAAAACGCTCTGCCTTCATGGAGCTCACATTCTAGTATGGAGAGACAGAGGATAAACAATGACTGAACTGCAGGTAATAATGGTATTGATGTGGAAATGTTTGGGTTTAGAGCCAACAGCCAAGAAAGAATTCTTGAGATGACTTCAGTGCAAAAAGGTGGTTCTATTAAAGCACAGGGACGGGACCCCTAGGCAGAAAGAGCTACACTGGGGTTCTGACAGGTGACTGATTATATACTTTCAAGTTAGGAGGAGGTTAGGGACAGAGCAAGTCTCCAAAATATTTTGGAGGCAAGGTTCCCAGGATCCGAGGGGGCTAGCTATGATTAGGAAAAGTCATTTATTACTGTTTAGTAAAAACTCAGTCATGAGATCTTTCAGATGTATATCAGTGGGCCAAATGCTTGGAGGATGATTGCTAATGTATATCTTGAGGGGTAGAGATAAAGGAAGTTTCCAAAGGAATTCTTATGTGTTAAGGTAGACTTACAGGATCCCGGAGGTCAGGATAATGTTAAGCTAAGATTGCTTTTTGCCCTTAGCAAAGTGTCATCGTTGAGGCAGTTGAGTTCCTAGAGGAGTGTCATTCTGCCTGTCTCAAGGACTTGCCAATGGGCTGTAAGTTGTAAGGAAATTCAATTTTTTCTTTTGCCTTTGTTTCCCAGATCAGGTATGAAATGAAAAAAAAAAAAAAGTGAGGCAAAAGGGGACCTGGGGTGGCTGTGAAGGGGAGAGGAGTAGGTGATGAATGGGAAGCTATTAAAGTTTTTTGAGCACAGTGACAAGAGCTGACTTCTGTTTTCACAGGAATGCTCTAGTTGCTTTACTGAGAATAGACAGCGAATGTTTAAGGGTGAAAATGGGGAGATGAGTTAGGGGGGCTACTGCAATAGTTCAGGTAAGGGAAGATGTTAGCCTAGAAAAGGGTAATGGGGAGGGGAGAACAGGTCTGTTCTCGATATATTTTGAAGGTAGAGCTGACAAGATTTGGATTTGTAAAAGTAACACATCTTGTCATTCTTGGTCACAAGCAATAGCAACTAACTATCTTAAAGGATAAAAAGATTTATTTTTTTGCACAATTAATGTGAGGATCAACCTTGGGAAATGAACAGGAGCTAGTGAGGAGTGGTAGGTGGTAGAAATACTAGCAAAGGTTATTGCATCCACAGACTCTGGTTTGCACATTGCTGTTGGCTACTGGAATGCGTATGATCCTCACTTCTTTCCATATCTTTAGCACATGCTAAAAAACAAAGTCCTATAAAGATAGCATCTGATTGGCAGAGCTTTACTCAAGGAAGACTGCAGCCCCATTCTTATCTGTGGTAACAGAGAAGCATTACCTCTCATTAAACCATATTCCATGAGGGATTCCTCAAAAGGGATGTTGGAGTATTATTAGGAATGAAGAGTTAAATGTTTAACAGCCAGGAAAACAACAATTGTCCACTAAAACACACTCAGGATAAAATATTTGAGAAGTACCAAAAAAAAAAAAAAAATGGAGGGGTGCTTGGGTGGCTCAGTAAGTTAAGCGTCCGACTTCGACCCAGATCATGATCTCGTGGTTTATGATTTCGAGCCCCGCGTCAGGCTCTGTGCTGACAGCTCAGAGCCTGGAGCCTGCTTCAGATTCTGTGTTTCCCTTTCTCTCTGCACCTCCACCATTTGCACTGTCTCTCTCTCAAAAAGTAAATAAAACATAAAAAAAAAAAAATGGAAAGGAGAGGGAGAAATAATCTCAAGTGCTACTGGCCAGATACAGACACTAAAAACATTTATTGCATTTCTTCATAATTAATTCTTTTCTACATATAGGATTTATATATAGTTGCATTATGCACTTAAATATCACTTGCAACCCTATTTCAGGTTTTAAAAAACGTTCCCAATGCACTATTATTATTTCTTACACGTAATTTTTCTCTCATTATTAAACCCACAGTTAATCTGCTTATTGCAAATGGGCATATAATTGAGGTCAAGTCTTCACTATTTTTTTGATGGCCTGTGTTCTATTTTCATTTCACCTTAACAATCCCATTTTTTCCATTCATTTGAACAGCAGCAACAAAAATATTGCTAAGTACGATCAAGGTATTCATATTGTTGTCATAGGAAATGCTAGTCTACAAGATAAAGCTGCTGTCAAAACTTAACTGGCAGACAGTATTACTTTAGGATACCTCAGATATTTACAAGTTAGTTGATAGTGTGGAAGAGGTAATTTATGAGTGTCAGTGCCTAATAAATGAAAGTGCAGGTTGTAGGAAAACTGAATTTTTGATATGGATAATTGCCTATGTTCATAAACTGTCAAATCTTAACTGAATCAATTCAGTACCATTAACTCTCTCCCACTCATAGCTGGGACCAGCTGTGGTGCAAAAATCATTCAATTCTTGGGTAATTTACTCGAATGTCAGAGATGTAAATTATTTTATCCTTGATGTAAATGTATTAATTTTGGAAACATGCCACTTAGTTTTTCCTGAAAAACTGTCATTAAAAATAGGTTAGATGAAAGTAAAAATAATGCAAACTTTCTTTAGTGTCTTTGGAAAAAACATAACCGATATTATAATACAAATGAGCTCATCCATTAATTCATTTACTTATTATTTCAACAAATATTTAATTGAATGCCTTCTAGGTGTTAGGCACTGTGGTTAATATGGTTCTGATAGTGTGGCTAGTTAGGAAAGACCTTCCAAGGAGTGGTAAAGTGAGCAAATGCTGAAGGATCAGTCAAAGTTGCCTTCTCTAGGTGAAAGGAATACAGATCAGAGGGATCGGTAGAGAGAAGAGCAGGTGCAAAAAACTCTTGAGAAGGAAGGCAGGTATAGAACTCAAGGAAAGTGCACATGGTGTAAGATGAAGCTGGAAATGTAAGTAGAGGTCAGTGCTTGCAGGCCCAGTAGGATGGAAGTGTTTTAAGGAGGTGCTCTGATGAGTCTGGATTCAGATAATGTCACCCTGAATGCAGGCAGGAGAATGGATTAAAAGAAGGCAATATGTATTCTTAGAGATCAATTACACCTTTTTCCTGCGACAACTTTAGAGAAGGTACTGTATGCCAGGAACTGTTGCTAGGTGCTGAAGATACATAGGTGAAGAAGACCAACAAGGCTCTTATGGAACTGAAAGTATCTTAGGGATAGTGGTACTTTTATAAGTATGATATAAAATATAGATATTAATATTTTAATAAAAAGAGTAGATTAATGAAAATAAAACTTTTGATCTTGATTTTGCCACTAACTAGTTATCTGACCTTGGTAAAGGAATAAAACCTCCAAGATGCTGGCATTGGTAAAAGTCATCTGTAAAATGAAGAATGAGACTAACAAGCTGAAATTTTTTTCCACATCTAGAATTTCACTAATCAAATTACATAATTTGAAATAATGGCCTCATCATATTTGGAAACCTCTTGCTCCATCAAGCAAAGCTAAGTCTCTTTGTCCAAGTGAAACTTTATGTGCTAAATTTGTATAGTCTTGCAAATCTATGTTAAGTGATTTATAGCCTAATGATTCATATGAATAAAGCTACAATTCAAATCCTAATTGCTGGCTATTGAGGTATGTAAAATAGCTTCTTCTGGCTCCCAGTGATTATAATTTCTAAAGCTTCTTTTATTGGCAGAGATCATGGGTTAAGAGATGCTGCATTATAACAAACTTGGAAATATGACATTTCCATTGGAAAATGTTATTAATTCCAAGGAAGGACAGAATTCCAAGGCTATTCATTAAAATTTTTGAAATCAAATCTTAAGAGATAAGTACTTAGAGAGACTGAATCTTTGTATCTCCTGTGGCATTAAATATAGCTATGTACTTCAAAAACGCTTTGAGGAGGGGCACCTGGGTGGGTCAGTTGGTTAAGTGTCCAACTCTTGATTTTGGCCCAGGTCATGATCTCATGATTTGTGAGATGGAGTCCCGTGTAGGGCTTTGTATGACAGCACAGAGCCTGCTTGGGATTCTCTCTCTCTCTCTCTCTCTCTCTCTCTCCCTCTGCCTCTCTCCTGTTTGTGTGTACACACTTGCACTTGTGTTCTCTCTCTTAAAAATGCTTTGGGGAGGTAAGGATGGTGATAGAAGGAGAAAACAATTTCATGAAATCTATGTGACATCCTAATGTTAATAGTTACAGTAAAATATTTAATCCTATGATGAAATGTTTAAATTTACTATAAAATAGTATTACTGATTGATGATGTAACATCTCACATTTTATTTATTTTTTATTTGAGAGAGAGAGCAGGGGAGAGGGGCAGTGGGAGAGAAACTTAAGCAGGCTCTACGCTCAGCACAGAGCCCAACACAGGGCTCGATCCCATGACTTTGGGTTTATGACCTGAGCTGAAATCAAGAGTTGGAGCTCAACTAACTGAGCCACCCAGGCGCCCCAACATTTCACACTTTAAAATAAAATCTAGAAGTTGTAATATATTTCGTTACAACTTTAGGTGATAAAATCAAAGTCCAGTACAACAAACATTGCCCATTTGTTGCAACAGATTTAATAATTTTCCAGATATACTCTTATTAGGGAGGGTATTGGGTGGAGAAAGATATCCCATAGCTCAAAAGTAACTTTCCTAACTCCCCATTCTCTGCTGCTCTGAAGAAGCTGAAAGATGGAGACGGAGGGGAAGGGGATGGAGGAAAAAGGAAATATGAAGACGAGGGAATTAACTAGAAGGAGGAACAAGTATGAGATGGGAGTCAAGAGAGTCCAGAGTGTCACCCAGCTTGGAGATGGAGGTGGGAAAGCTGATCCTCCAAAGGAGGAATCTCAGTAGTTCTATCTTTCACATTTCATTTTCTCCATCTCCATAATTTTTACCCCCCCCCCACTCTAGAAACTATTTTATTGCTTGAGGGAAAATGTCAACACACTTCAATATATTAAGTACTTAAATTCAGTTAAATTCCTTCAGTATTTTGTATCTTAAAACCTGTTCATTCAGTATTTTGGGAGTTGTGGATGACACATAAGAATTAATGGTTTATTCTTTCAAGCTACTCCTCATTTTCATTTATCTACCCCATACAAACAGAGGTTGATATATAATTATAATAACTGTATTTCCAGTGAAGGGGCCTAGAGAGAGAGGCAAACATTTAACACAAAGAATCTTACCTAGGACCTGCCTTGGAAGGGGACAAAGTCCTGGCCAAGGGCAATAGCAAGAGAGCCATGTCTTCCAGACAAGAGGAGACAGCTCGAGCACAGCAGGACAGCAGGGTTTCTTTAAAGGAGAAAAGGAAGACTAGATTTGGTGTAGAAGAAAAATTGTCCTCCTTCTGCTAGAAAAGAAAGCACTGGAGGTCTTGGCTGCTTCAAGCTTGGAGCTTCGTTGGAGAGGGGTTAGTTTGTGGCTAGGGTAGCGTGGGGCAAAGGGAAGCATAGGTGCCATTGCTGCGGTGGTCGGGGTGAGAAGGCAGTGTAATGAACATCAGTCCCATCAGGCAATTACAGGGCTTAGCTGACACAAGAGCAGTAGTAAAAGTCATAGTAATATTAACAGCTAACATGTATTAGATGTTTACCATATACCAGCATGTTTTTAAAAATTTTTTTATTAATTTTTTTTTTTTTTTTTTTTTTTTTTTTTTTTTACTGTTTATTTATTTTTGAGAGACAGAGACAGCATGAGCAGGAGAGGGGCAGAGAAAGGGAGACATAGAATCTGAAGCAGGCTCCAGGCTCTGAGCTGTCAGCACAGAGCCTGACAAGGGGCTCCAACTCACGAACTGCGAGATCATGACCTGAGCCGAAGTTGGATGCCCAACCGACTAAGCCACCCAGGCACCCCCAGAATATGTTTTAATTACATATATTAATATATATTAAACATACAGAATATGTTTCAGTATATGTTAACTCTTTCACAACAGTACTATGAAGTACTATTAAACCCTTTTATAGAAGGTAAAACTGAGGCACAGAGAAGTTAAATAACTTGCTTGAGGCCATACGGATAGGAAATGTAAAAGGAGGTTACATGGTTATGAAATGGAAGAAGACTATTGCCTGTTTGTTAGTCAAACTGCCATATATTCCAAAAGCAATCAAGTATAGCTTTTGCTAGGCTAGCATACATTTCGTGTGCTGATACCACATAGTCATTAGATTTGGGTGCAAAACTAGTTTAACAGACCAGTGCACAGAGGAAATAGGCTGCTTCCTTCGCTGGCTTAATATATTTCAGTGATGAGAATTTTTGGAATGCTGGGCACACCCCGGTTTCAGTATGCAAAAGCACATTCCAAAGCGAAATTTCAATTACTATTTTTTTTTCCGTTTGCCTTGACGGTTATCACAGCATTGTAATGAAGGGCACACTGCAAATCTTCTTCATTTATAAAGAAGGAAATCAAGGATTACCAGATTGTGTCACTTTTTAGATTACATTATGAAATTTTCAGGTGTTCTAAATTGGCCTGACAAAATCAGGAAAACTTGTAAATTCTCACCTGTGTGTGAGGTTCGGAAGTATTCCATTCCAAAGTACAAGTTTTCCTTCTCTTACTGGAATTTAAGATTTGGGCAAAGGATTCCCCTCCTTTCCTTAAATCAGAGATTAGGTGGGAACCCTGGGTGGGGGATTATTGTTTTTAAAGAGATAATATTAATAGGGTATTATATTTAGAAGTTGAAGAAAATAAAAGATTGTTTTTACAATAGCAATCGTAATTACAGGACAAACGATAAAATCTTGGCTAGACCTCACAGGAAAGAAAAGATCTCACGGTGAGGGGAGGAGGCAGCAGGAAGCTGCTCACTCTCGCTCCAGGAGATTCTAGAATCTCCCTAAGTATTTTTACATTTGTTCAAATACAAGCTTATGTTTAAAAAAAAAAAAAAAAAAAGTCCGAGAAACACTAAGAATTTATTCCAGTCACCCGTTAAATTTGCCAGACCAGAGAAGTGCCTACATACATCAGAATTTATTTATTTATGCTTAAAAAAAACCTTTAATGTTTATTTATTATTTTGAGAGACACAGACTGCGAGCAGGGTAGGGGCAGAGAGTGGGAGGGAGACACGAAATCCAAAACGGGCTCAAGCCAGTTGTGGGGCTTGAACTCACGGAGCACCAGACCATGACCAGAGCCAAACTCTGATGCTTAACTGACTGAGCCACCCAGGCGCCCATACATCAGAATTTAAATAACTGGCTGCTGATTTGAAGTCTACCTGGAGAGTCCCCGAATTCCCAAGTCCTGGCTCTGTCACTCCAACAGAACTACCAAAGTGAAAACACTTTTAGCCAACTTTAAATAACATTCCTAAAGCAGAAAGCATACAGGCAGGAAAATCAGCTCCAGGCAACCCGTAGGGGCACAGATTTAAAGGATTTAGTGACAGTTAGTAATAAAGTTGGCAGGGGAGAAGAATCCACTCAAACTTGACTCAGGAAATGGGATGTTTACTGAGTAAACAAGCGGTAGCCACAGACACACCTGCCACTCCCAGAGAAGCCCAGGAGCTACCACTTCCACCTTCCGGCCACATCCGGGCACTTCTCTTACAACCCCCCCCCCCCCCCCCCCCCGCCCCCGACGTTCGGACGTCTGAGCCGTTGGGTTTATTTGAAACACACGCAGAACCAATCAATCGGCGTCTGAGGCGAGGTGGGCGGGGAGCAGCGGCCAATCACCGCCCCTCTGGAGACCCCAGCCTATGGGATGGAGGTTGACATCACGCGCCAATCGGCATGGCTTTTAGAGAAAGCGGCTCACTTTTTGAATTGTTTGTTGCTGACACCGGCGAGGAATGGCGGTAACAGTGAGGGGAATCGGTGCTTGAAAAGGTGGACTTTCAAGGCGATTTTTGAGAGTGGTGAGGACTTTGTGGGTGTGGGTAGGGGAGGTGGGAGTGGGCCAACCTTCCCGGAGCAGTGGACCCCTTCTCTAGTCCGACTGCCCCGCCCCGATGACCGCGAATTCCGGAGCATCCCTGCCCAGGCTTCCTGGCTCTGGAAACCCCCCCACCGCACTCCCGACAGCTGGGCCGTGACGCGCAGTGGGATCCCGAAGTCCCCCAGGTTGCTGGGCATCTTCACTCGCTCACCTGGTTAGATATTTCTTCCGGAAGAATGTCTGGGTGAAGGGAGGGAGTTGGGAAGAGTGCTCTCGACTAGCCGCATTGTCCTCTGCGGCTCTGGCGGCCGGCAGCTGCAGCCTTTGTGGGCTTATCTCAGAGTGTTTAGTGGTTTCACTCTAAGATTCTTCTTGGTGTCTTCTCTTTAGGAAGCTTAGTTTTTAGTTTTTAAAACGCCAGCTTATTCCGGCCTCTCCCCAACCCCTCCGCGTGCGCCTTCCTCCCCGGTACAGATTTGTTTGGCTTGGTGGTTAAAAGTGCAGCCTCTGGAATCAGCCTGGATTTGAATCCCTGTTTTAATGACTTGGGTGGTTACTTAACCTCTCTTTTCTAGGCTTCTTTATGAGATGGAGACAATAATAATAGTACCTGCCTCTTAGGATTGTTTCAAAGATTAGATAAATACAAGTAAAAGACTTAGAACAATATCTGCCACATATTGAACATTAAACCGATATTAACCAAAATTTTTATGTTAACACTAATGTTATTATTGTCAGTAATAACAACCATCATACCCACTATTGTATTTAGCTCCTCTGAAAGATGATTGCTTTAAAAAAAAAAAAAAGGTAAAGGGAAACCTAAAGTGAGTATTTAAGTGACAGGTTTTCTGTTTGGGATGAAAAGAGGCATGTTTTACTGTTATTTAGTCAAAAACTGCTTGAGTATGTTCTTGGATGAGAAATAACCTTAGTATAGTTTATGAACACTGATCCTCTTGTCTTTATTTAAAAAGTTTACAGGGTGCCCTGGGTGGCTCAATCCATTAAGTGTCTGACCTCAGTTCAGGTTATGATCTTGTAGTTTGTGAGTTCGAGTCCCCAGCCCTGTGTTGGGCTCTGTGCTGACAGTTAAGAGCCTGGAGCCTGCTTAGGATTCTGTGTCTCCCTCTTTCTCTCCCTCTCCCGTTCGTACTCTAATCTCTTTCTCTCTCTCTCAAAAATAAATAAACATTAAAAAAAATTTTTTTAAAAAGCTTGCAGAATACATGAATATGAAAATGTGATTAGTGCATTTCCATTTGTAATCAGAGTGTTGGATATTGTCATCAACTTTCCATGCAGCTCTTTTTTTCCCTAAAAAAAGCCTTCCTCCCCGGTACAGATTTCAGCAATAAATTGATCATATATAGTATTATCAGAGACAATTTTAATTTTTAATTACCTATTTTGATGATATTTAAACAGGCAAAGGAGAGGAGTGCCTGGGTGGGTTAGTCAGTTGAGTCTCCCACTCTTTTTTTTTAAGTTTATTTATTTATTTATGGGTGAGAGAGAGGGAGAGAGAGCACAAGCTGGGGAGGGGCAGAGATTGAGAGGGAGACACAAAATCTAAAGCAGGCTCCGAGTTGTCAGTGCAGAGCCTCACCGAGGGGCTTGAGCTCACCAACCCTGAGATCATGACCTGAACCAAAGTCAGACACTTAGGTGTCCCAAGCCTCCCACTCTTGATGTTGGCTCAGATCATGATCCCAGGGTCATGGATGGGATCGAGCCCTGTGTCCAGCTCCATGGTGAGTGTGGAGCCTGCTTGACTATTAAGAATCTCCCTCCTCCATTCTTTAAAGTATATTAGTTCATCTCTTGACTTTTAAGTTTCTTTTAAGAGAACTTTGAATGAAAGCCTTTTCTTTTTCACTGGTAACAATTATACGTAAGAGACTTAACCAACAAAAAAAATAAGGGCTGGATAGAATATGTTGTTGATTCTAAATAAAGTCTCTTATTAGCAACTATTGGAACATTCCTTTGGAGATCCTTAGAATAATGATTGATATAGATGTATGGGAAGACAATAAAAAATGTCTACATTGTGAATATTAGGAAGGTTAGCAATTGTTGCTCATTTTAAGATGTCATCTATTAAGTTTTCATGACAACTAAATTTGATTTTCTTTCACCGATTTGAAAACTGAGTGCAGAGTTAGATGGGAACCTGAGTCGCCTGGCTTTGAAGTGCTCACCTAACAATTATGCTGAGGTCTGTGGTTATCATTAGTGTGCATATCTTCACTTCCAGATGTATCACCATCCAGAAATGATGCTAATGATACCGTACTGTTTCTCCACAGCATATAGTTTACTTAAACTATTACTTTGATAAAAACCAGGTGGATGATATTTGTATATTTTATTAATCTAAAAAAAGTAGGGAAGTATAAAATAGATCAGACATGTACCTCCAGATAAAGATAGGACCTTCTCTTTATATTTGTCCAATATTCTGGAAATTAACTTAAAGATAATAATAAACTTACATAACAACCTTTGATTTGAATTGATGAAAATTCACTTAACTTTTCTTTATTCCCTGCTTGCCTAACTTTTCAACTCTTAAGTCCTGGAAGTCTAAAAAAAAAAAAAAAAAAGATTTTCTTTCATTGTCCACAGTCATAGTGACACTAATCCCTGCATAATTATCTTGTTAAATCTTTTAAAGGAGAGATGACTGTAAAGTAATAAGAAAATACAGATAAGCGGGCAATCCACTTATACATGAGATATACAGAGAAATCCACAGAGAATGAGTCAAGAGCAGTGGGTTGGGGGTTGAAAGATGTGCTAGGTGGAGAATTGAGCACTATTAAATGTAAGTGGGTGTGGAGTAAATTGTGATCTGTGTTTAAAAAATGTTGAGAAATACACTGTGACTGGAGCATACAGTATATGTGGAATGTGGGAATTGAACAGGAGATGAGGTTGAATAGGTAGGCTAAGACCAATTTTAAACCTGATGGTGAATTTGGACCATCAGGAGGAGTGCCCATGGAAGTTCTTAAGCAGGGAGGTGATATGGTCACTTTTGTTTTTAGGACTATACCCCAGGAAACCATGTGGAGAGTGACCTGAAGAAACAGATGATAAAGTTGTTTGGGGCTGTTGTATTTGACCATTGTGGCATTGAGCACAGAGAAGAGGGACCGGGTCTCAGCTCTTTTTTTCCTACAATTTGACGCTGCTCTAGCAATAAAATGATAATCAGAGATACTTCCTATGAGGTTCCAGAGTACTTGAGATGGGATTGGTAGGGATTTGGGGGAGGACAAAGAACGTAGAGGAAAGAGTAAGGATAGATCTAGTTTTTGACTGGGATTATTTGAGAGATGGTAATAATATAATGAACATAGGAAGAGGAATAGGTTGGTTGAGGGCAAAGGTGTGGGGGAGGGAGATAGAATATTTATGACTACCTTCTGAATTTTCATTATACGTCTGATAATGTTTTGAGTACTTTTCATACATTGTTATTTTTACTATATTCCTATGAGTCATGCATTAGTATCTTTATTTTACAGAAGAGGAAACTGAGGCTCAGAGAACTTGAATGACTTTTCTTTGGTTCAGTATTAAGAAAAATGAGTAATGCTACTTTTTATAGATTCTAGATATAAAAGTAGAGCCTCTAATGCTTGTTTTTGCCCAATGATCATGTATTTTTATTCAAACTCTATTTTTTCAGTCAACGTAGAAGAGTACAAACAATGGCTGACAGTAGTGTATTAACATCCACTATTGAAAGGACAAGCTTGGCAGACTCCTCTATTTTTGATTCTAAAGTTACTGAAATTTCCAAGGAAAATGTACTTATTGGATCTGCTTCATATGTTGAAGGTAAACCTGTTAATCAGCTTTAAAACACCAAATCACTATTTTAATCCTAAGCTTACTAACTAGGGACTTAGGATTTAAATGTGATACTAACTGTTAAGATAAAGTACAGTTATTCAGTAAATATTTGTTGACAGAATCTCTTTATACTGTGTAGATTTTTTTGTTTTTATTTTAATTCCATGTTAGTTAACATACAGTGTTAATATTGTTTTAAGGTATACAATATAGTAATTCAGCCCTTCCATACATTACCCTCTGCTCATAACCTATTTAACCCATCCCTCCCACCCCCTCCCCTTGGGTAACCATCAGTTTATTCTCTATAATTAAGAGTCTCTTGCTTTGTCTATTGTCTCTCTCTTATTTTTTCCCTTTGCTTGTTTGTTTTGTTTCTTAAATTCCACATGTGAGTGAAATCATATGGTATTTGTCTTTCTCTGACTTATTTCTCTAAGCATAATACTCTAGCTCCATCCATATTATTGCAAATGGGAAGATTTCATTTTTTTTTATGGCTGAATAATATTCTATTGTATTTATATATACCATATCTTTATTCATTCATCAATTGGTGGATACTTGGCTTCCATAATTTGGCTATTGTAGATAATCCTGCTATACATATAGGGGTGCATGTATCACTTTGAATTAGTGTTCTTGTATTCTTTGGGTAAATACCTAGTAGTGTGATTGCTATATCACGAGATAGGTCTATTTTTAACTTTTGAGGAACCTCCATGTTGTTTTTCAGAGTGGCTGTGCCAGTTTGCATTCCCACCAGCAGTGCACAGGGTTTCTTTTTCTCCACATCCTCACCAACACTGTTGTTTCTTGTTTTGTCGACTTTAGCCATTTATATATACTGTGTAGATTTTTGGTTATTGTTTGGATTAATGCTTCCCAACTTTGAAGGAGAAAGCATCTTATTGTTCAATATTGCTTTTTTCTGTATGGGAGGGCAATGTAGCTGCCACACTGTTGGTTAGAATTTATTCAGTTATGACCGGTCAGGTGAAGAGCCACTTCTTCACTTGACCGCTTTATAAATGGGTCTGTCCTGAGGCAGCATCCACTGTTGAAGAGGATGGCTGTGCAAGATAGTGAATGCTTTTTTTTGATTAGGAGGGGTGCTGATGTTTGTATACTCTACTACAGTGTGTTTTCTCTTTCTCTAAAGTGATAGATGGCCAAATTTGTAAAAATAAACTAGGAATTAAGTCATTTTGATCTGAGAGAATATTATGATCTCCTCAAAGATGGAAAACATGCCAGATATAGCCAAAAAGGGATTAAGGAACTGCTAATTTTGATGTTGTTACCTGATAAACATATTTAAACATTTTTAATTTTAATAGAAGAAATGCCTCAAATTGAAACGAGAATGATATTGGTTCAAGAAGCTGGAAAACAAGAAGAACTTATACAAGCTTTAAAGGTATGGAGTTTTAGCTTTTTTTAAAAAAAGGTAATTTTTCTTCCATCAGCATTTAAATAATTTTATAGTTTTCTTAATCTTATACTTAAGTCTCTTTTCCACAGACTATTAAAATAATGGAAGTCCCTGTTATAAAGATAAGAGAAAGTTGTCCTGGAAAATCGGATGAAAAATTAATAAAAAGTGTTGTTAATATGGTAGGTCAAGCATTTCATTGCATGTGGCATGCTGCACTACTCTTGATTGTGTTCTTATATTCCACTTAATAGTGATTGGACCTAAATTAGGCACAAGGTATATTTTGTGCACTTCGAAGCTAGAGGAATAGAAACTTTTATATTTATTTTTAAAATTTGGATATTTCTGAAACCCCAAACTATAGTATGTTTCATAAGTAGCAAAATCCTTACTACTTTGTTCTTGTTAAATTTAAAAGTCACATCATATGTATCTACAAAGATCTGATGTTTTTCTTTCTTTAAACCCTTTGGCTTCTTTTTTTTTTTTTTTTTTTCCATTAATTTTATGTTTACTCCAAACTCTTGCTTTATTTCCAAATTATAAATCATAATAAATGACAGTCATCAGGGAATTTGTCCCAGCATATGAAATATATCTAATTCTGTCTTAGCAGTTATATTAGTTTGTGAGGGCTGTGGTAACAAAATACTGAGACTGGGTGGTTTAAGCCACAGAAATGAAATGTATTTTCTCAAAGTTCTGGAGGCTTGAAGTCTAAGATCAAGATGTTGGCATCTTGATCTCTCTTGAGATCTCTTTCCTTGGCTTGCAGATGGCTCTGCTTTTTTACTGTGTCTTTCTTTACATGGCCTTTCTGTGCATGCACATCCCTGATACCTCCTGTGTGTCCAAGTTTCCTTTTCTTAAAGTACACCAATTAGACTGGATTAGAGCCCACCTACATGATCTCATTTAATCTTGATTACCTCTTAAAAGGCCCTATCCAAATATAGTCTCATTTTGAGGTATGGGGTTTAGGGCGTCAATGGTTTAGGGCGTCTTGAGGATACACAATTCAGTTCATCACATCAGGCTAGCAATAAAACCCAAACAATTTACTGACCTTTCAGAATTTTCTTTTAAATGGTTCTGTTCTTTTGGGGCGCCTGGGTGTCTCAGTCAGTTAAGCGTCTGACTTCAGCTCAGGTCATGGTCTCACAGTTCATGAGTTCGAGCCCCGCGTCGGGCTCTGTGCTAACAGCTTGGAGCCTGGAGCCTGCTTCGGATTCTGTGTCGCCCTCTCTGCTCCTCCCCCACTCGTGCTCTGTCTCTCTCTCTCTCCTTCAAAAATAAATAAAAACATTAAAAAAGAATTTATAAAAAAATAAATGGTTCTGTTCTTTTTGCACAGGCGCCATGCAGGTACTTAAATACCTTCATTCTTTTTTGTAAATGTACATTATAAAATTTTATGCTAAATGGTAACTTGCCTTTTTATATCCTACATTTGCTGTGTGGCAACTGCCAACATATTTCATATCTTTCTATTTCTCTCATATATACTGAAATGATTAAGTTAATCTGCACCCTTTTTGTAGATTAAAAAAATTTTTTTTAATGTTTATTTTTGAGAAACAGTGTGAGCAGGGGAGGGGCAGAGAGAGAGAGAGAGAGAGAGAGAGAGAGACACAGAATCTGAAGAGGCTCCAGGCTCTGAGCTCTCAGCACAGAGCCTGATGTGGGGCTCGAACTCACAAGCTGTGAGATCATGACCTGAGCCGAAGTTGGATGCTTAACTGACTGAGCCACCCAGCTGCCACCCCCCCTTTGTAGATATTAAGTGCCATAGTATCCTATTTTTCTGAAGATAATTTATGTAGGAAGAACTATAAGTGTGGCATCATTTTCTTGGTGAGAATAAAAAGTAATAGTGGATGTATTTCTAATGCATCTTGTGTCAAAATGTATATACTTAAAAATCGTTTTAATTTTATGTGCATTGTAGGTGATTTATAATGACTACTAAGTCACGTTAAAAGTTATGCCTTTATGATATTAATATTCCAAATTTAATGTCAATATGGATGGAGATATGTATATGTAAAAATGCAAATAAGTAATGAAATAAGGCTGTTTACTATTAAGTATAATGCTCACTGTGTGATTTTACAGTTTACTACAAATATAAAAATAAAAATGTTGAATTGGTTTTTAGATTAGAGTTATTTGAATTAATTTTATAATCTATAAATAATTTTTTTTTCTAATAACCACCTGGAAAAAAAATCAAGGAAATTAAAGTTCCCTTTGTAAAGATGGAATCAGTGGAAGAACTTGAAAGTATGGATTCTCCAGAATTTGAAAATGTATTCATAGTCATGGATTTCCAGGATTCTGTTTTTAATGAGTTATACAAGACTGATCATAGAATTATTGGGCCACCAGTTATCTTAAACTGTGCCCAAAAAGGAGAGGTAAGAAAATACACATTTATCATGACTTTTCAAGGTTAAATTTTTATTAATGAATTTTCTGAAAATTCATAAGCAGAAAAATCCTGTTAATTGTTGGGAGTATGTAATATTTAGAATAGGGATAGTAGTGGCTACTTTATTATAGTCCTTTAAATCTTTCTATTATAACTTGCAGGAGTGAAAATCTAAGCCTTTTGAAAGTTAATAATAACAACTAGATATTTGTGTGTATATATACCAGCAATGTCTTGGGAAGAAATAATTTCTTAAACTTGGCTTCCAGAAATGTATACACGTACATAAACTTATTTTCTTTCATAGAACAGATACACATTTCCATTTTTATTAGTTACCGCATGGTTTAAAATTATTTTAGCTTTTTGTTTGTTTGTTTGTTTGTTTTATATTGGGTTGTAACTTTATTTATTTCAAGTAATCTCTATACCCAGCATGGGGCTTGAACTTCCTGCCCCAAGATCAAGTGTCACGTGCTCTTCCAACTGAGCCAGTCAGGCACCCAGCTTTTTGTTTTTGTTTTTGTTTTAAAGTTTACTTTTGGTGGGGGAGGGACAGAGAGAGGGAGAGAGAATCCCAAGCAGGGTCTGCGCTGTCAGAGCAGAGCCCTACATGGGGCTCAATTGTGCCACAACCATCAGATCATGACCTGCAAAATCAAGAGTCAGGTGGCTTAGTGGACTGAGCCACGAAGGTGCCCCACCCTCCTCCAGCCTTCACCACCGACTTTTTGTTTATAAATAACATTTCAGGCTAGAGTTGTAATAAAGTTAGTCCCTATTCTAACGGCACTGGGGGGCTCAATTGATTACTGACTCTTGATTTCGGCTCAGGTCTTGATCTCATGGTTCGTGAGATTGAGTCCTGTGTTGGGCTCTTTGCTGACAGTGGGAAGTGCTTGGGATTCTCTCTCTCTCCCTCTTTCTTTGCCCCTCGCCTGCTCACTCTAGCTCTCTTGTGCGCTCTCTGTCTCTCTTTCAAAATAAATAAACTTAAAAAAAAAGTGGTGCTTTCAAAAATCAAATAAACTTTTTAAAGACCAAAATTATGAAATAATCTTGTATAATGGTGGGAATTATATATTTATACATTTTTTTAAAATAATTTTTTTTAACGTTTATTTAATTTTGAGAGAGAGCACGAGTTGGGGGGGGAGAGAGACAGACAGACACACACACACACACACACACACACACACACACACACACTGAATCTGAAGCAGGCTCCCAGGCTCCGAACTGTCTGCACACAGCCCGACGTGGGGCTTGAACCCACGAACCATGAGATCATGACCTGAGCCAAGGTCAGACGCTCAAACTGCTGAGCCACCCAGGTGCCCAATAACATATTTTTTTAAACCATTCTCTTTCAATTACACACACACACACATCTCCATTGGTTAAATTATTTACTATTTTCATTTTTTTAGCTCAAAAATTGGAACATTTGATTCAAATATATGTCATTTGCCTAGTGTTCATTATAAAATATCTTTGAACTATTTTAACTCTAATTGGAAATTTTTACAATAGTGGATGGAGTCTGAAATTTTTGCTAGTAGATAAGACTTTGAATATGTCAAGGTATATTTTAAAACTGGAGGTTTGCATGTAAATATATTTTATTTTGCCATTAGTAAAGTATTTAGATTATGTGTGTCAAATATGATTTTGGAATCCTGGGAAATTTTTTATTGTAAAACTTGTAATTTTTTTTTGTTTTGTATCAAAAAAATGCAAGAAATCTTTGGATTGACAAAGTTGATTTGGATTGACAAAGTGGAGGGGGAAATATATTTAGCTGGGGAAACATATGTTTTGTTCTCTACTATAAAGAAAGCTGACAGATTTAAAACTTGTATCCTTCAGCCTTTGCCATTCTCATGTCGTCCACTCTACTGTACAAGCATGATGAACCTAGTCCTGTGCTTTACTGGATTTAGGAAGAAAGAAGAACTAGTAAGTATTTTAAAACATTCTATTCAAGGAATATTTCTTCTAGCCTAATAAATTTAAACTGACATTTTTTGTGGGTGGTTATATCATGGTTTTATTTAAAACATATTGAAGGACAAGTTTTAAATTTTGTGAAGAAACATTCTGAAGACCCTTGTAAAGAAACCTTTTGAATTTTTTTTTTTTTTTAACGTTTATTTATTTTTGAGAGAGACAGACAGAGCTTGAGTGGGGGAGGGACAGAGGAGAGGGAGACACAGAATCTGAAGCAGGCTGCATGCTCTAGGCTCTGAGCTGTCAGCACAGAGCCCGACGCGGGGCTTGAACCCACGGACCGTGAGATCATGATCTGGGCCGATGTCGGATGCCCAACCGACTGAGCCACCCAGGCGCCCCAAGGAACATTTTGTTTAGGATGGCAGGCATATGAATGAACAGAAATACTTCATAACTATCGTCTGTTCAAATTGTCATTTTGTTAAGTATTATATCAGCCACATTATTTGAAGTTTTTGTTTACAAATTGTAATTTATTTTTTTAATAACATTTACATTTTTTAAAAAAATGTTTATTTTTGAGAGAGAGAGAGAGACAGAGCATGAGCAGGGGAGGGGAAGAGAGAGAGGGAGACACAGAATTCGAAGCAGGCTCCAGGCTCTGAGCTGTCAGCAAAGAGCCGACACAGGGCTCAAACCCAGGAGCTGTGAAATCATGACCTGAGCTGAAGTCGGATGCTTAATTGACTGAGCTACTCAGGCGCCCCTACACACTGCAATTTCATGTTAAACATAATTTAAAATTTTTTCAAGTTAATCATAAAGTTAATGTTGCTTAATTTTTCTTTTGAGGTCAGATTGGTGACATTGGTTCATCACATGGGTGGAGTTATTCGAAAAGACTTTAATTCAAAAGTTACACATTTGGTGGCAAATTGTACACAAGGAGAAAAATTCAGGGTATGTAAACTTGGGTGTATTTCAATATAGCATTTTGGGGGGGTGGATTTAAGCCTATCTGTTTCTCCCATTATTTATTGAGGATCAGAAATTCAATTTTTGCTACATATGCATTTAGTAAAAATTTTAAATTGTAGGAGTGTGGTCCTTTTGATTTTAAGGAAGCAATGGAACCTGAGTTAGGTCTTGAAATAAGTAGGATTTGTGAATGAGTAGGATTGTGGAGGTTGGTAGATGGGTAACATTTCCGGCAAAGGCTGGTTGGTGAATGAGCATTGGTGAATGAGAGTTGGGAAGTGTTGAGCAGATATTTCACTCTTGTCTAAATGGTCTTAATAAGAACAGAGCTATATTCTTATAAAATAGTTCTAAGATTTAACTAGTGAAAACTATAAAAGAACGGGAGAAGTTACTTCTATTAGAATTAAAATCTTTAAGTTTACATTTGAATATCTTAGGGAGAGTTTATCACGTTCCCACCCTCCATCAGTGTATTTATGTAACAAACGGTAATTTTGGGGTAATAACGAATTCTTGGGAGGTATACTTTTCAATTCATATCTCAGTTTTTAGTGACTTAATTAGATATTTTCCTCTGTTGTGTTGTCTTGGGGGTCAGTACTTCCAAAAGGAGGAAACCCAGAGAAAGGAAACACAGAGAAAGGAGAAATAGAAATGTAGTAAAATAAACTTAACTTCAGAGTTGTATTTATTTAAAATAAGGAAATGGTTTAGACAGCATGGAACTTGTTCTAAATTATTTTAACATAAGTTGTACAATTGAAAGACAATTTTTTGTTGATTTTTATTTATATTTTGTCATAAAGTAGATGAATAATCTAAAGCTCTAAAAAAAGTATGTATAAAATTGCTTAGAACTTCCATCAATGCAGTTATTTAGGGTGAAAATTTATCATAATTAATGCTCTATATTTTTAGATTGCTGTGAGTCTGGGCACTCCAATTATGAAGCCAGAATGGATTTATAAAGCTTGGGAAAGGCGGAGTGAACAGTAAGTATTTAGAAATTCGGTAATTTATTGTTAGAATTAAATATATTATTAAGGTAAACCTATGTGCCCCAAACCCTAAATTCATAGCTAGTATAGACAAAATGAATTCAGTCTTTGGGTGGCCTAAGGAATAAAGTCTAGGAGGAACATAGTTATAAAAAAATTATAAAAAATTGAAAGACATCTGTGGTACCTTTTGACTTTACCTTGTGAAATAATTGTGATTATCATTAGCATTCTTTTTTTTCAATTTTTTTTTTAATGTTTTTTTATTTATTTTTGAGACAGATAGAGCATGAGCAGGGGGGGCAGAGAGAGAGGGAGACACAGAATCTGAAGCAGGCTCCAGGCTCTGAGCTGTCAGCACAAAGCCTGACGCGGGGCTCGAACTCACGGACTGTGAGATCATGACCTGAAGTGGAGTCGGATGATTAACTGACTGAGCCACCCAGGCACCCTGATTATCATTAGCATTCTTTTTTCCCCCCAAGATGTTATTTAAATTCAAGTTAGTTAACATATAGTGTATTATTGGTTTTAGGAGTAGAATTTAGTTATTCATCACTTACGAGTATATAAAACCCAGTGCTCATCACGACAAGTGCCCTACTTAATGCCCAATATCGATTTAGTCCATCCCTGGACCCATCGCCCCTCCAGTAACCCTTTCTGTAGTTAAGAGTCTCTTATGGTTTGCCTCTGTTTTTATCTTATTTTATTTTTCCTTCCCTTCCCCTATGTTCATCTGTTATGTTTCTTAAATTCCACATATGAGTGAAATCATATGGTATTTGTCTTTCTGTGACTGACTTATTTCACTTAGCATAATACACTCTAGTTCCATCCACGTTGTTGCAAATGGCAAGATTTCATTCTTTTTCATGGGTAATATTCCATTTGACACTACATCTTTATCCATTCATCAGTTGATGGACATATGGGCTCTTTCCATAATTTGTCTATTGTTGACAGTGTTGCTATATGTTTACATTGGGGTGAATGTGCCCCTTCAAATCAGTTTTTTTGTATCCTTTGGATAAATACCTAGTAGTGCAATTCCTGGGTTGTAGTGTAGTTCTATCTTTAACTTTCTGAGGAAACTCCACACCCATTTTCCACAGTGGCTACACCAGTTTGGATTCCCATCAACAGCTTACTAAGAAAGTTCGTCTTTCTCTGCATTTTTGCCAACATCTGTTGTTTCCTGAGTTGTTAATTTTAGCCATTCTGACAGGTATGAGGTGGTATCTCATTGTGGTTTTGATTTGTATTTCCTTGATGATGAGTGTGTCTGTTAGCCATGTCTTTGGAGAAGTGCCTATTCATGTCTTTTGCCCATTTCTTAACTGGAGTATTTATTTTTTGTGTGTTGAGTTTGACCAATTTTTTAAAATTTTTTAGTGTTTATTTTGAAGAGAGAGAGTGCAAGTGGGGGAAGGGGAGAGAGAGAGAGAGAGAGAGAGAGACAGAGAATATGAAGCAGCCTCCAGGCTCTGAAACTGTCAGCATAGAGCTAGACATGGGGCTCGAACCCATGAACTGTGAGATCATGACTTGAGCTGAAGTTGGACGCTTAACCGACTAAGCCACCCAGGCGCCCTGATAAATTCTTTTTAGAGTTTGGATTCTAGCCCTTTATCAGATCTGTCATTTGTAAATATCTTCTCCCATTCTATAGATGGCCTTTTAGTTTTGTTGATTGTTCCCTTTGCCGTGCAGCTTTCTATGTTGATAAAGTCCTAATAATTCATTTTTGCTTTTGTTTCTCTTGATAATAGTTTCATGCGTCTGGGTATTTAGATCATGTTATGTTTTTTATGTTTATCTGGTAACATTCTAAGTGGTGATTGCACTTCATAATCATGTTAAGCTCTCTGACCTCGTAATTCCTTGCTATTCTACTTCATCATTATTTAATATTTCATGAAACCATAGTAAACCCCTGGAACACAGAAAATTTCATGTCCAAAGCAGTGAGTTGAATCTTGTAAAGACTACTCATGATCAAATTTTGTCAGAAGTTACTCTGAGATGACTGAGAACACATCAATTTGTTTTTTTTTTTTTTAAACTGATGTTTTTATGAACATTTCAGGACCACATGTAAAATATTTTTGACATATGGATTACACTAAAACTTTAAGAATTATTATAGATTTATAAATTAACATTTAAGTTAAGCTGGTTTTAGAAAGGTATATTTTGTTTTTAGGGATTTCTGTGCATCAGTTGATGACTTCAGAAATGAATTTAAAGTTCCTCCATTTCAAGATTGCATTTTAAGTTTCCTGGGATTTTCAGATGAAGAAAAAACCAATATGGAAGAAATGACTGAGATGCAAGGTAGAATTTAGTATAATTTAAAAGTTATATTTTTGTATTTTCTTCCCCACTCTTGCTTAATTCCCTCCTGGTGAATATGCCTCTCTAAAAATTCAGGTTTGGAGATAAATAGTTAAGCTTATTTATGCTTGTATGCATTTCTTTTTAGGAGGTAACTGTTTACCTGTTGGAGATGAAAGATGCACTCACCTTATAGTTGAAGAGAATATAGTAAAAGAACTTCCATTTGAACCTTCAAAGAAACTTTATGTTGTCAAGCAGGAGGCAAGTAATTGTAGAATAATTATAATAAATATAATAATAAAACTCTATAGTTTTATTTTTTAATAGACTTTTATTTTAATTTTGTTATTTTAAGTAGGCTTCACATCAGTGTGGGGTTTGAACTCAGGACCCTGAGATTAAGAGTTGCATGCTCAACAACTGAGCCAGCTAGGTGCCCTAAGATGGGTTTTTGAAAGATACTACTAATAGTTTCTCTTTTCTTTTCCTTTTTTGTTTTTTAACGTTTATTTAGTTTTGAGAGATAGGCAGAGTGCAAGAGGGGGAGAGGTTGACAGAGGGAAGCACACAATCTGAAGGAGCCTCCATGCTTGGAGCTGCCAGCATAGAGCCTGATGCAGGTCTGAAACCCACAACCTGTGAGATCATGACCTGAGCGGAAGTCAGTCGCTTAATCCACTGAGCCACCCAGGAGCCCCTTCTTCTTCGTCATCGTCTCCGTCTCCTCCGTCTCCTCCGTCTCCTCCGTCGTCGTCTCCTCCTCCTCCTCCTCCTCCTCCTCCTCCTCCTCCGTCTCCTCCTCCTCCTCCTCCTCCTCCTCCTCCTCCTCCTCCTCCGTCTCCTCCTCCTCGTCCTCCTCCGTCTCCTCCTCCTCCTCCTCCTCCTCCTCCTCCTGGTCGTCCCCCTCCTCCTCCCCCTCCCCCTCCCCTTCCCCTTCCCCTCCCCTTCCCCTCCCCCCTCCCCTCCCCCCTTCTCCTCCATTTTATTTATTTTTGAGAGAGAGAGAGACAGACTGAGTACTAGCAGGGGAGGGGCAGAGAGAGAGGGAGATACAGAATCCAAAGCAGGCTCCAGGCTCCAAGCTTGTCAGCACAGAGCACGATGCGGGGCTCAAATTCATGGACTGCAAGATTGTGACCTGAGTTGAAGTCAGATGCTTAACTGACTGAGCCACCCAGTCTCCCCTCTTTTTTTTTTTTTTTTTTTTAATGTTTATATACTCATTTGTTTTGAGAGAGTGAGAGAGCTCAAGCACGGGGAGAGAGAGAGAGAGAGAGAGAGGATTGCAAGCAGCCTCTGCACTGTTGGTGTGGAATCTGACGTGGGGCTCAATTTCACAAACTGTGAGATTATGACCTGAGCTGAAATCAAGAGCTGGATGCTTAACCCACTCAGCCACTCAGGTGCCTCACCTAATAGCTTTTCTGAGAAGGTAAAATCTTAATTAAAATTTTTTTTTTTTTTTTGTCTCTCACCTAGTGGTTCTGGGGAAGCATTCAAATGGATGCCCGAGCTGGAGAAACTATGTATTTATATGAAAAGGTATGCTTTTTTTGTCCCTTAGTCATTTGCTCTGTGAATTTGGTGATATAAAGATAACACTTCTGTCTGAAAAGAGCATATAATTGGCATACCAGTCATCTTTTATGTCATGTTTAGGAGTTTCAGAATAATTGGATAATTGGATATTGAGTAATAGGCTGTGTAGCTTTAAGTAAAACTTCAATGCAGTAGATATTTTAATCTAATCTATGTCATTCTGTGCTACTTCTTAGTGATACCATTATGAACAATAACAATCCTATCTTTAGAAACTTAGAATCTTAAGGAAAAGATGGATATACAAACAGTTACAGTGCAGAATATGTGCTATAGTTGAGTAATTATTTTAACGAACCTCACTCTGAGAGACTCAGGAGGGACTGAAAAGAGCAAGTAAGTGTTTAGTCAACTTACTAAGTTAAACTTGTACAGACATTCAGGTTAGATAGGTGGGAGATGGTGTTAAGCTTGAAAAAGCAAGTAGTTTAGTTTACTATGGCTTTAGAAAACTGTGGGAAAGGCCAACAAATATAGCTTATGATGTAGGCAGAATCAAGGAGTTTATAATATGTTAAAGAATTTGGGAAGTATTGGGAGCCATTGAATAATATTAAGGATTGGGAACTGGTGAAGAATATACTAGGTAAGGAGTATTGGGAGCCATTGAAGAATATTAAGGGGAGAGATGTCATTAAAAAAATGACTCTAATAGCAGATTGTAAGCAAGGAAAATGCAGCCTTCGTCCTAGATTGGTGAAAAGTGGTATCATTCACCAAAACATGAAGGGAAGATTTTCTTTATTTGGAGATTTAATTTGAATGGAATATTGAAGACAAGGTACAGATTTATTATGTTTCTATAAAATCTAAATAGGTACTATATTGTCTTCTGACTCTTTTGTTCTCAAGGTTTTTAACGTAAAGTTTAAAATCTGTGCTTAAAATATCAAGAGAGAGCTTTTAAAGTCAAGTGTTATTTGGCAAATATTGGAGAGCAATATGTCCAGGCACTGTGCTAAATGCTAAGGATACAGTGAACAAAATATGAATGGTCCCTGCCCTCCAGAGTTTATGGCCTAACAGGGGACTAGACAGTAAACAAGCTTACAGATGAATACGTAATGGTGATAGAGCTATGAAGAAACAGAATGAGGTGCTTGGGGTTAGGCAATTACAGTGGTCCCTTGACTATTATGTTTTATGAATCTTCTGAATTACCTGGCAGAGTGTATAGTTGTAAAATCATTGTGCAAAATCCAGGTTTTGTCAAACTTGTAAATACATTTTTCGTCTGTTCCTGTCTCAGTATAGAACCAAGGAAGTAAAATAGAGCTTTTGTGCTTTTGATTGCAGGCTAATACTCCTGAGCTCAAGAAATCAGTGTCACTGCTTTCTCTAAATACCCCAAACAGCAATCGCAAAAGACGTCGTTTAAAAGAGACACTTGCTCAGCTTTCGAGAGAGACAGACATGTCACCTTTTCCTCCCCGTAAGCGCCCGTCAGCTGAACATTCGCTTTCTATAGGGTCACTCCTAGATATCTCCAACACACCAGAGTCTAGCATTAACTATGGAGGTAATTCACATTTTAAAAAATTGATGATTACAGTTTAGCAGAATGGAATAATTATTAGAGTATAGGTAAATCACTACTACAGTGAACATGAAAGGTTCTACCTTTTATTACTGTTGTTCTTGCTGAGGAGAAAAGGCACATAAAAATGCTTCCATGTAATGATTGCTTACTATATGCTAAGTGCTTTCTATATTTTATTTGTATATTACTGTAGAAAATGATAGAGCTGTTCAAAGAGCAAATTCTTAACTAGCAAAAAAAAGATCACAGAAGGTGTCACATGAATTATGGAGAAAATAGGTACAATTAAATCACTGTAAGGTAAGTTCAGTTTGTCTCAAATGATAGAAGAAAGCTAGCCCTATAATTAACTCTTCTCTCTTGGTCATCAGTTTTTCTCTCTATTTTTGGTTTTCAATCTGCACATAAATATGTTGTGCTTTTTACACTTAAGAAGCAATCAAAGCCTTCCCTTAACCCCATGACTCTATTTACTATCTCATTTCTCTCTTTCCTTTTATAGGAGTACTCTTCAAAGAATTACCTTGATGTATTGTGTCACTTCCTTGCCTTTCATTGTCTTTTTAACCCATTCCAATTGAACTTAAGTCCCTACTGCATGAAATTGCTCTTACTGAGGAGACTGACCTTTTTTATGCAGTCAGCAACATTGAACACGTGAACAGCTATTTCTTCCCAGAGATAGTTTTCTCTTAGATTTTGTACGTCATTTCTTGTTCTCTTTTGCCTAACTTCTCCACCTCTAACTATTGAATGTTATTTCTGAGTCATTTCTTCTCTATTGTATTCTTCCTAAATGGTCTCATTTTTAATTCCATGGCTTTAGAAACTTTCATATGCTCTTGACTCCCTAATTTGTCATCTTCTCTGTCCAACTGCCTTCTTAATACCTATTCCTACTTGTCCATGCCTAATACACTTCTTAAACTTAATCAAATTAGAACTCTTGGTTTTGATTTTCTCTACCACTCTCAACTCTATTCCTTTGCCACCCTTCCTTTATCGGCCTTTTCTATAAAATGGATCTCTCTTAGACAATTATTTTGGTCTCCTAAATGGTCTCTCTCTATTCATTTTTGCCTTTTTATTTATTATTCATTATTATTATTATTTTGTTAATGTTTATTTTTGAGGGGGGGAGGAAGGGAGGGACAAAGCATGAGTGGGGGAGGGGCAGAGAGAGAGAGGGCAATACAGAATCTGAAGCAGGCTCCAGTCTCTGAACTGTCAGCACAGAGCCTGACATGGGACTCGAACTCATGAACCACAAGATCGTGACCTGAGCCAAAGTCGGACATTTAACCAACTGGGCCACCCAGGTGCCCCCTTTCCTTTTTTCTTTCTTTCTTTCTTTCTTTCTTTCTTTCTTTCTTTCTTTCTTTCTTTCTTTCTTAATTTTAAGTTTATTTATTTATTTGTTTTGAGAGAGACAGAGTCAGCACAGGTAGGGGAGGGACAGAGAGGGAGACAGAGAATCCCAAGCAGGCTCCACACCATCAGCATGGAGCCCGACATGGGGCTCGAACCCACAAAACTGTGAGATCATGACCTGAGCCACAATCAAAAGTTGGACACTTGACCAACTGAGCCACCTGGGTGCCCCTTCTTTTTTTTAAAGTTAGTTTATTTATCTAAGTAATCTCTACACCTATCCTGGGGATTAAACACACAACCCTGAGGTCAAGAGTTGTATGCTTTTCCGACTGAACCAGCCAGGCACCCCCAATTTTGCCTTTCTGCATGCAGCACTTAGGTTTCTAAAATACATATGCCACTTCTCTGCTAGAAGTCATACAGTGGCTTTTTATTACCGTAGCTTCCAAGTTCCTATGTGATCCTTCCTCACTTACCTCCAACCTCATAGGATACCCTGCTCTCCTGTAATATTTTAAGTTTCCGTCACACTATCTTTGTTATTCTTCAAATATTCCCACTACATTCATACCTCAGGAACTTTATACTTGCCCTCTTTGCTTTAAAGAAATCATGTTGGGTTTTCTACAAAGTTACATCCCTGTTTGAGTACTTCTCACCAACCCATTATGTGGTTGTTGTCTTTAGTAGTAGTTTTTACTGTTAGAAACTATATTTTTTGTTTATTTTATTTGCCTCACCAGAATGTAAGCTTTAAGAAAACAAGAACGGTGCCTCACTAAATATTCATGGAAGGAATTGAGTGTCAATTTAGGGTAGGCCCAGAAAACCAAGGTGGAGTTGAGAAGTAAGATGAGTAAGAATACAGATAACAGTATACAAATTCGTTTTTTAGGAATAGTGAAGAGATTAGTTGACTTGTAGTATGGAGGAGTAATAGTTAAATTAGAAAGGTTAGTTGGGGCCTAATATTAGAGGACTTTAAAATCAGACTGGCAGGTCTGAACTGCATATTGTCATTAACGAGGAACTTAAGCTATTGAGCAGTAGAGTCATTGGTTGAGTAGGTAATTTGTAGTGAATTATTCTGAAAAATGATTCAAAGGAAGACAGTTTAGAGATGGCCAGACCATGAAGTAATCTATAGTGGCTTGGGCCACAAGGTGATAAGGTCCTGAGTCAGGGTTACTGATGGTTGGAAAGAAAAGTGGAGATATTGATGGAATGGAGTGACAGGAAGAGAATAAGGGATGATGGCAAAGTATTAAAATAGGAGAAATGTTACCTTAGCAAAAACAGGAAGTCTATATTTTGGAGGAAGATAGTGCAGTTTTAGAGAATATCCAGGTAAAATTGAGGTACAAATGTCCAGTGGGTATTTGGAAAAATTGAACTTGGTGCTTGGGTAGAGGATTATGATTAGATACATATGTCAGAATTTACTGGTTCCATAATCATGATGGACATACTGGGCATGGGATGGTAAGAGCTGATCATATATGGCTGAAGCTTGAATATGCAGTTGAAGGAACAGAAGAGGAACTTAAGCTATTAGTTTAGAACAGAAGGAAGAGAAGAAAATGAACCACTAAAAAAACCCAGACATGACAGTTGTACTAATATATTAGGTACTCTGTATAGGAGAATGCCCAGTTTGTAGATCACTGCCTACACACAATAATTAAATTAGATCAATGTATGTCAGTTTCTTCCTCCTGAAATATGTGATGGCAGAAGCTCTTGGATCTATTGAGAGCAGCCTGAAATAACATATGGCAAGTGGGAGAATCTTTGAAGTCTATTAGCTTTAAAAAACATTCAAAGTTCCATAGTACACACCATTGTATTAATAATATTTAAAATTATCATTGAGTAAAGTTAATATACTGGGACTGTATTGTTTTTTTCCATGTCATTCTATTGTATGTTATACATTAGTTTTCTTATTGAAAAACTTGCTATTAGGAGATTCTGTACATAATGTTAAAGTATTTTAATCATAACTGATAGTAAGAAAGTGTATATAAAGCTTTTATGAAGTATCATGTTTTTTGAAATATGTATAAAAAATACTAATGTGTCCTCCCATTTTGTGTTGGACTAGGTGTTTTCATATTATGTTAAGAACTAATGAAGAATTTGCAGTGATGTTGGGTTTTTTGAGGAAGGCTTCCTGCATATATATGTGATAAGTTTTCTGTTACTGTGTAATCATAACAACCTCTTTATCTTTTAACTTAAATATTTTTATGGAGTTTTAAATTTTATTTTATTTGAGCTTTTTATTTTGAAATATTTTAGATTGCAAAAAGCTACAAAAATAGTACAAAGATTCTAGTACTCTACTCAGATTTCTTTCCCAAATGGAAATATTCTGCCATGATTGTGTTAGCATTCATTCATTCATTCTCTCTCTCTTTCTATATACACACATATTTTTTATGTCTGCACCGTTTGAGATTAAGTTGCAGATACGATGACCCTTTATTTCTAAATACTTAAATGTGTATTTCCTAAAATAGAGAGACATTTCTTGTACCACTATAATACACGTATTGTAATTAGGAAATTGATGTTAATACTATGTATGACCTACTCTTAATTTTTATTAGTTGTTCCACTCATATCCTTTTTAGGAAAAGAATAAAGTTCCTTTTTCTTTTCCCTGGTCTAAGACTCAATCCAGGATCATAGAGAAAGTTGTTATCTCTCTCTAGTCTCTTCTAATCTGGAATAGTTCCTCAACTTTCTCTGTTTTTAATGACTTCAACGTTTTTGAAGAGTACAGGCCATTATTTAGTATAATGACAGGCCAAATCTGTCAATTTGGAGTCATTGATACTTTGGACCATTATTTTTTTCTGGCTTTATCCTGTAAAGAAATTTTACTTTAATGAAAATCTAAATGGGTATATTTCTAAGAGTGGATATCTTTACCCCTTTTTTTGTTGTTAAATCTGCACAGTATCTGGTACTTGTATCTGGTTTTCATTAAATCTTTCTTCCTTTTTACCTTTTAGAAACACCAAAATCTTGTACTAAGTCTTCTAAAAATTCCACTCCGGTTCCTTCAAAGCAGTCAGCCAGGTGGCAAGTTGCAAAAGAGCTTTATCAGACTGAAAGTAATTATGTAAATATATTGGCCACAATTATTCAGGTAAGAGTTTGGTGCAAAATGATCCCTGTTCCAGTGTTCATAACTAAAAAATCTGAGAAGTGTTATTTCTTGCAAGCAAATTATATAAGCGTAGAATTTGAACATAGATACTAAAAATGAAAATGTATGATGAAAATCTGCTATTAGGGAAATACCATAACTGTAATAGTAGCTTTTATTCATATAGAAATAGCACCATTTTTTATAGTGACTTTAAAAAGAGAAGGATCCTCAGTAGATAATCTTGGAGAGAACTAACTTTTATTCAATGCAGAACTTTGCATGTTCGCTGTCAGGATACTGCATTTATATTCATACGCAGATGTGGTAGATAACTTTTTCTGAAAGTGTGCATTCTAGGAGTCATACTGTATATATGTGAAAAGCAATAGCAATGAAGCATAACAATATGAATGTAATTTTTTTTCAGTAATCCTTTCATGTGTCAAGTTTATTTTTTTTCTTTTTTAATTTTTTTAATGTTTAGTTATTTTTGAGAGAGCACAAGCGGGGGGTTGGGAGGCAGAGAGTGAGGGAGACACAGAAACCGAAGCTGTCAGCACAGAGCCTGACGCAGGGCTCGAACTACTGAGCCGTGAGATCATGCCCTGAGCTGAAGTCAAACACTTAACGGGCTGAGCCACCCAGGCCCCCCTCATGTGTCACGTTTCTTAAAGTATGTAGTGGTTAGTCATAAATATTAATTCCTTGCTTATCATTAAAATGTACTATGAAGTTATTGCTGAAGAAGAACAATTCTAATGGATCCTTCTAGGGTGAGACTGAAGATGATATTAAAGAAAAAACTGAAATTCAAGGTTCTGAAATACAATAATAGGATATTATTTTGGCATCTGCAGAAAGAGGTAATAGATTTGTTTTAGGTAATGAAGGAGATTGTCAGAAAAATAAAGTTGATACCATCATGCTTGTCTCTGAATAGAAAAATAATAGGGAGCTTCTGATTGGGGTTAATTTTTAACTGACCTCTATTTGAATTCTTAATATAACTCATTAGGGTTCAATATAATAGCCTTTAGTTGCTTGTACCACTGATAAAATGCATGGATAAGAAATGGAAAGACTTCTTTCTTGCTATTCATGGAGAGGTTATTCTTCACAGTTAATTTGTTTAGCAGCAGTCAAGGGTTTATGAGGCCCTTTGCTGTATTAAACTTTACTTGTTTTAAGTCAGCTGTGCTCTTCTTCCTCAAGGGAAATCATTCTGGATGAGTTTCTTGTTGAAGTTTTTATAGTCAGCCAAAATGTAGTCGAGTAGCAGAAAATCCCGTTGGCATACACTGTTCATGTACTTTGGTAGCATTTATTACCCAGAAATGTAAATCCTTTCAGACCATGGTAAATGCACTGGAGTTTCAGAATTCTAATTTGCATATCAATTAACTTTGCTAAAATGCCTTAAAAAGGCCCTTAGAATTATTAGACTTACATCATTTCATACCACTATGCTTACTATAAACTCACCTAAGATTTTATTTAAAAGATTGTGATCTAAATTCATAATAATGTTCTCTTCAGTCTTTATTTTAGGACTGATGTTTTCCTTCCTTTTTTTTGAAATTGGATTTGGAATAATTTAGTCCCCAGAAGCTTCTTTATGTATTTCATATAATACTTGGGTGCCTATTAATATAAATTAGTTTCCCAAGTGTCAAAGAAGATTGCTGTTTTAAAGGAGCTTACATTGGAAGAGGAGATAAAACATACATACCTAATTATAATACTGAGTAAAAGGGTATGAACATCATGAGGGAGGTTTAGTTAAGGTATTTGGAGATTTGTGAGGTGGGAGTTTTACTTTTATGAGCTTAGGGAAGGTGTTGGGTTGGAAGTTTGGTGGGTTGAACATTGGAAAAAGTATCATAAAGAAGATAAAAATTGAAGTGAATTTTGAAGTAGGAGTATGATTAGTACATGTAAAAAAATATGGGTAGGGAGTGTATTTGAGATTGTGCAAATAATATAGACAATTGAAGATGTATACAACATTCAAGGTATAATGACTAGTCTAGGGGATTAGCGTTTAGGGTGATTTAAGGGAACTAAGGTGCAAGGGGTAGGGTGTGGATACAGTGAGAGCTGAGGTCAGGCTGTCTATGCCAGACTAGAGAAGGCCTTTGTATAGTGTTATATGTAATATAGAGAAGAATTTTTGATGGGAAGGGGAAGATGGTATCTGACTTGCATTTTTGGAAGATAACTTGTTTCACTTAGGTACTGAAGAGGGGAAATTATGGAGACAAGACTAATTTGGAGGTTATTTCAGCAGTCTTGGTTAGAGATTTTGAGGACTTGGACTTCTTTCAGTGAAAATGAAAATAGGACAAATTTGAGAAATGTTGGAAAGGTAGAATCAGAAGTGTTTGGCTATCTAATTTTTTATGGAGGCTTAAAGCAAGTACGGAGAACCGTTTTGTATAGTTTAACATGTCTTAAGACTACTGGGAGGTTTTAAAGTAAAAAGTAAAATTTTAAAAAGTCAAATAACTAAAGTAAAAGTAGTAATGTATTGTTGGGTTCTTAACATACGTGGAAATAAAATGAATGACAATAACACAAAGGCCAGGAGGAGCAGAAGTAAAAAAAAAATAATAATAATAAATAAAATAAAAGAGAGTAGTAAAGAACTACATGAAAATTATGGGGGCATCTGGCTGACTCAGTCGGTAGAGCATGTGACTTCTGGTCTCAGGGTTGTGAGTTTGACCCCCATGTTGGATGTAGAGGTTACTTAAAAATAAAATCTTTAAAAAAAAAACCAAAACACTTCAAACGAAGATTATGAATTGTTACTGGTTTTAAGAATTACATTTCTATAAGTTTAGTCACCCAAAATACTTATATACATAAAAACATATTAAATAAATATATTTTTCCAGGCCTTCCATTTCTGCAATTATGAACCCTACCCACTAGAAACAATAAAAATACTGAAATCAGAAAAAAAAAAAATCAAAAAACAAAAGCCTTTATTATTCTAAATACATCAGTAAGCTGATAATAAAGTGAGGTATATTCATGGGGAGCCTGGGTGGCTCAGTTGGATGGGCAGTGGACTTCAGCTCAGGTCTTGATCTCGCCGTTGTGATTTTGAGCCCTGTGTAGGGCTCTGTGCTGACAGCTCAGAGCCTGGAGCCTGCTTTGGATTCTGTGTCTCCACTCTCCCTCTGCCCTTCCCCCACTTGTGCTCTGTTTCTCTCTGTCTCTCAAAAATAAATATTAAAAAAAAATTTTTTTTAAATGAAGTGAGGTATATTCAGAGGCCAAAATCTAAGTAGGGAGTTGTGTACTAAAACCAGCTTTTACCCCAAAGACCGCAAGGCCTCAGTGGACACAGAAAACCAACACAAAAACTAGTTTCCAACCTACTGTCAAACTTCCAGTAAAGTTAAAAATGTGTATAGCCGATGACCCAGAAATTCTAAATGTCAAAACATTTAGTATTTCTATTAAGCGTATGTCTGGAAATCACTGATTGCTTATTGCTTTCTTCCTTAGTAATTTGAAAGAAAAGTGCAAATTACTCTTGTATTATACTAGCAATTTCATGTTATTAGATTCTAACATAACATTTTATGATAATATATATACACACAGATGTATAAATAAATAGGATAAAATAGAAAATGTTATGAGAAAAAAGTTCTCAAATTTAGGGAGAGATTTCTTTTTTTAATTTTTTCTTTTCCATCAACTTCTCTCTTATCACTGTCAATATGTTTTTTTCTAAGTGTTTTTTTAATGTTTATATTTGAGAGAGAGAGAGAGAGAGGAAGGGAGTGTATGCGAGAGGGGGGGAGGGGCAGAGAGAGAGGGAGACACAGAATCTGAAGTAGGCTCCAGGCTCTGAGGCGTGGGGCTCTAATTCATGGACCTCAAGATCATGACCTGAGCCAAAGTCAGACACTTAACCAATTGAGCCATCTAGGCGCCCCTCACTGTCAATATGTTTGCTTTTTTCCCTATAACCTATCTAAACTAGTGGGTTTTTTTTAACCTTTTAGTTATTTCAAGTACCATTGGAAGAGGAAGGACAACGTGGTGGGCCTATCCTTGCACCAGAAGAGATTAAGACTATTTTTGGTAGTATCCCTGATATCTTTGATGTGCACACTAAGATAAAGGTAAATTTGTGTATGTTATAATTCTTTTTGGATTGTGTTTATATGATGTTTTTTTAAGGTACTATTGATTGTCTAAATTAGAGTTTTATACCTAAAACTTCTTATTCTCTCATTTATTCCTTTGAATCATTTATGTCCCTTTGCTCCAGTGCCTTATTAATATTTGTTGTTGGTCTGTTTTTAAATTTTGATTAATCCTGAAATAAGGAATTAAACCTTTTGAAGTTTTTTCTATAGAAATATGTGGTTGCTGGTGGTATTTTTCTTATTTTCCTACTGTTCCTCTCAAGTTGTTTGTTTTGCTTTGAGTTGTTTGAAAAACTGAAGCTGCAAGAGACTTAGAGACCATTTTGTTCATTTCTCTGTTTATAGTCAGGTAAATAAAAAAAAAAAACCAACACATAAGACAATGCTGTCCTCTTAATGATTTTTACTTTGATGAAGGGTCCATGATTTATAGGTACCAGTCTGTCATAGTAAAGTAATTTGGGGGCAGATTTAGCTGAACTTTTAAAAGTAGTTAAACTTTATTTTCTACTTGGTACTTGAGCAAAATTGATCAGTTTTCTCTTCAGAACAACCCATATGAATGGTTATTTCATATTCCAATAAAAAGATCAATCTGTATTATAGAATGTTTTCAAACAAGTACATTATATTACTTTTGATTTTACTGTACATTATAAACAAAAGTATTAACGATCTATAAGTTAATAAAAATGCAATTTTAAGTGCTTGCGTTTGTACTTTATCAAAATCCATGATCATATTTCACTTATTTCTAGATCTAAAGGGACTCTGAAGGAGTCTTTACTTTCATAAAAAGCTATTGAGTTTCAGCCCAGGTTAATCTTATTCTAGTTTGGTTTCTGGATATTCAAAAAGTGTTTTTGTTATATTTTTTCTTTTATAAGAAACCCTGGCAGGCATAAAGGTAGAATGGGAAGGCAAGTAAGTTTTCATCTTGGTGTCCTAACACTAATTTGTGGGTCAATTTGAATTTGTGTCACTCATTTAGTTCGTCTGGGTGTTAAAGTGCTCTTCTAATATAAAATGTTACACTTGTTATGTGTATAGGATCATAATCTCAATAGAGAAAATCATGTTCTCTGATTCACTGGGGCTTTGAAAATGATTGTTACTCTTTATAGTTTTCTCATGTGTAACATTCTTCAAGCTTCTTCTATAAAGTTGGATTGCTGATATTTAAACTATTAGTTGTTTTTTAGCTGATTTCAAGTTTGTCATACATTTAAAACTTTCAAAGCCTGTGTTCTTTTCTACCACGAAACCAATACATGTTGTCAAACATTTGTAAGATCAGGAGTAAAGGAAAGAGGAGTATAAAATACCCACAATCCTATCACCCAAAATTTTAAATTCTGTTGTATTTTCTTGTCTTTTTTTATACATAGCAGTTTTTTCCTTCTTTTAAATGTAGCCGGCCATCAGGTACTGGCACATGTAGCGAGCAGTATCAAGAAGTTGGTATTATTGTCTGCATTTTACAGATGTGAAACTGCTACACACAGAAATTAAATAATTTTTCCCAAGTCAGTCATCTAATAAATGTTGGATCTAGGATTTAAATACTTGTTTGTCTAACTTCAGAGTCTGTTCTCTTAAATCCTAATGCTATCTTGCTTTTTTTTTTTTGTTTTTGTTTTTGGAAATTGAGATCTAATTGACATATCATTGTATTAGTTTTATTATACAAATAATAGTTTGATATGCATATATATTATGAAGAGATCACCATGATAAATTTAATTAACATCTATCACCACACAATTACAAATTCTTTTTTCTTTTAAAGTTTATTTATTTATTTTTTGAGAGAGAGACAGTGTGAGCAGGGAAGGGACAGAGAGAGAGGGAGAGAGAGAATCCCAAGCAGGCTCCGCACCATCAGCATAGAGTTCCATGTGGGGCTTGAACCCATGAAGTTGTGAGATCATGACCTGAGCCGAAACCAATAGCCAGATGCTTAACTGACTGAGCTACCCAGACACCCCACAAATTCTTTTTCCTTTGTGATGAGAACTTTTAAGATCTGCTCTGTTAGCAACTTTCAAATATGCAATACAGTATTGTTAACTATAGTCACCATGCTTAATATTACATTCCCCAGGACTGTGAGGGATGTCTCACAAACTGTGAGACCATAGCTGAGCTGAAATCAAGAGTCGGACACTTAATCGATTGAGCCACCCAAGCACCCCGATTACATTGCTTTCTGATAGCAATGTTCTTATATAAATATACAGCCATCTTACAGTTTTTTTACACTTTTTTTTATTTTTTTTATTTTTTTTTATTTTTTTTTAACATTTTTTATTTATTTTTGGGACAGAGAGAGACAGAGCATGAACGGGGGAGGGGCAGAGAGAGAGGGAGACACAGAATCGGAAACAGGCTCCAGGCTCCGAGCCATCAGCCCAGAGCCTGACGCGGGGCTCGAACTCACGGACCGCGAGATCGTGACCTGGCTGAAGTCGGACGCTCAACCGACTGCGCCACCCAGGCGCCCCTTTACACTTTTTTTTAAAGTAGGCATTATACCCAGTGTGGGGTTTAAACTCATAACTCTGAGATCAAGAGTCTCATACTCTATAGACTGAGCCAGCCAGGTGCCCCCAGTTTTTTATACTTAAAAGAGGACTACTAGATTATATTGGCAGAGCTTTAAGTTTTTTCTCTTTTGTATCACAGTTTTCCAAATATCCTGTGTACTTTATATTAAATACATAGGTAAATAAAGTTAATAGTTCCTTACTCAGTATAACAGTCTGTTAAGGATTCTTTTTTTTTTTTTTTTTTTTGAGATCTTATTTATTTTTAATTTCTTTTAGAGAGAGTGCATGTTTGGGAGAGGGATAGAGGGACATGGTGGGGGGGGGTGATGGCGAATCCCAAGCAGGTTCCATGCTTAGTGTGGAGCCCAACATGGGGCTTGATCCCACAACCCGGGGATCGTGACCTGAGTTGAAATCAAGAGGTGGGACATTCCACCAACTGAGCCACCCAGGCGCCCCTAAAGATTTTATTTTTAAGTAATTTCTATACCCAACATGGGTCTCAAACTTACAACCTGGGATCAAGAGTCGCATGCTCCCCTGACTCTGAGCCAGCCAGGTTCTCATAAGGATTCTTCTAAGTGCTATACAAGTATTAACTAATTTAATCCTTTGAAGTAAGAATTATTACTATCCTCATTTTTCAGAATAGGAAATTAAGGCACTTCGAGGTTAAGTAACATGCCCAAGGGCACAGAACAAACCCTAGAGCCAGTATTTTTTTTTTTTTTTTTTTTATTTAAATTCTAGTTAGTTAATACGTAATGCAATATTGGTTTCAGGAATAGAATTCAGTGATTCATCACTTACATCCCACACTCAGTGCTCATCACAAGTGCTCTCCTTAGTACCCATCTTCCATCTAGCCCATCCCACCACTTCCCTACGCCAACCCTCAGTTTGTTCCATGTCTCAAAGTTAGGGCCAGTATTTAAAACTAGCAAGTCAGTGTCAGAATCTACTATATTATATTGCCCAAAGGTTAGTTTTATTTATGAATTTTTTCTTTTCTTTTGTTGTAAATAACAACCTTTATGGAAAATAGCTTATTTCCAAAGCTGAAATAGTAAGAGGAGTGATGCTGTTTTACATTTTTTCTGTCTTGCTTAAGAGAAGACTGTTTTCTTATATCTGCTTCTGAATTCAGTCTGTCGTCGTATCACACATCACGTAACCTCTAGAAAAGTCTCTAGTATGCTTGTGACAGAATTAGAGTGGAAAAGTCATATGGAGCTTTAGTGTTGTAATGAAAATAGTTTTAATCTCATGAATTCCACTACAGAGATTTCCTGGGGAGCCTGTGGATGACACTTGGAGAACTTTTGGTTATAAGGGCTTATTGATTAATTTCTACTTTAAAGTCACTTTTAGAATTTCGATTAGGGAATGTCATTTCTTGGCATCTCATTTTACCATCTGATTTGTATTTTATTATCTTAGAATACTTTTTTTTTTTTAATTTTTATTTATTTATTTATTTTTTAACGTTTATTTATTTTTGAGACAGAGAGAGACAGAGCATGAATGGGGGAGGGTCAGAGAGAGGGAGACACAGAATCTGAAACAGGCTCCAGGCTCCGAGCTGTCAGCACAGAGCCCGACGCGGGGCTTGAACTCACGGACCGTGAGATCATGACCTGAGCTGAAGTCGGCTGCTTAACCGACTGAGCCACCCAGGTGCCCCCTTAGAATACTTTTAAATGTCTTTAAAATTTTTACAAATATTTAATATTTTAGGATTTTATAGGTCAGGAATTAGCAAACTATGGTTGATGGACCAAATCTAGTCAGATTAGGATTTTGGTAAAGTTTTGCTTGTTTTGCTAAAGAAAGTTTTATTGAAACACAGCCACATTCAATTGTTTCTGAATTGTCTGTGGCTGCTTCCACACTACATGGACAGAGTTGAGTACTTGTAACAGAAACCATATGGCCTGCAAGGCTTGAAATATTTACCTTCTGGCCCTTTAAGTAAAATTTGCTGACCTGTTAGAGATTACAGTTTCAGATGGGTGCTTTAGCAGCAAGATCAAAAGTAGTTTTCTACAATTAATAATGGCAATCAATTTTATAGTTAATAAGAAAAGATGTTGAACTGGCCTATCATTTTGGAAAGTTAGGCTGTCTTATTGACTTGACACTGTTTGTGTTTTCTTAATTATTTTTCAAAGGGTATTTTCCTCATAGTCAAAAAGTTAATTCCTTATTGAGGAGAAAGAGTGTGTTATTGTTTTGCACATCAAATTAATATACTTTGTAAGGTACTTCTTTCAAATGAATATTTCAAAAATATTGGAAAATGTTTAAGGGACTGTCAAATTCAAGCTTAAATGTTGTATTTCGTGCTCTTTCAGGATGATCTGGAAGACCTTATTGTTAATTGGGATGAGAGCAAAAGCATTGGTGACATCTTTCTTAAATATGTGAGTATTTAATTTCTTTTTTAGGTTTTCAGGTTAAAGCATCATCTCATTAAGTACTCTCAGGGAATGGCAGTTACTTGTTTAAATGTGTGAGCTTTCAAAACTTTGACATAGTTGTGTTTAGAAAATATATCGGAAGTGTTCTTGTCTTCTGAAACATATTTGCTATATATAATTTAACACTTCTTGATACCCCAAGGTCATCGTTAGGAACACTAATTGTCCTACTGTGCCATAAAATTTTACTATATATCAAGTTATTTGTCCTTCATAAATGGTCACAGATTAATGATTTTGTGAAATTTTCTGTAATTGAGTTTTTAATTTTTTCTTTTTAGTTGATATCATTTTTTACTGTCTTTGTGTCTGCTCTGCATAAAAGCTTATAATGAACTGCTTTTCTTTGCTAGGGCAAAACCACATGGCTTAAGTTTATCAAACAAAGTAAACTCATTTTGAATGAGGTGCTGTGAATGGGATTTCTAAGTGTCTTTCAGTCTGTTTGAATACAGTTTATAGGTTTCAGTGCCTTGGGTTCTGGCACACATACTTTTCTTTTCTGAGGCCTCCTCCTAACTTCCATTCTTACCATATAGTCTTACCTGTTTTTTTCTGGTTGGTTGAGAATTCCAAATATGCAAATTATTGTCACATATCTTTTTTTTTGGTCACATTTCTTTTTGATACCTGTTAGTCTCCTCAATTAGCTGAGACATTTTTCCTTTTTTGTTGCAATTTTGGGTGCTATAATTGATATTTTTAATGTTTATTTTGAGAGAGGGAGCATGTGTGCCAGTGGGAGAGGGGCAGAGAGAGAGAGAGGGAGAGAGAGAGAATTCCAAGCAGGCTCCATGCTCAGCACTCAGCACAGAGCCTGTTGAGGGGTTCCATCTCCCAACCATCAGAGCATGACCTGAACTGAAATCAAGAGTTGGACGTTTAATCAACCGAGCCATCCAGGTGGCCCTATAATTAATCTTTTAAGTAGTGGTTTGGGGGCACCCAAGTGGCCCAGTTGGTTAAGCATCTGACTCTTGGTTTTGGCTTAGCTCATGATCTCACGGTTCATGAGTTTGAGCCCCACATTGGGCTATATGCTGACGGAACCTGCTTGGGATTCTCTCTCTCCCTCTCTGCCTGCCCCTCCCCAACTCATGTACTCTTACTCACTCTTTCTCTCTCAAAAATAAATAAATAAACTTTATTCTTTTAATTTTTAAAAAATATTTATTTATTTTTGAGAGAGAGACAGTGCAAGCAGGGGAGAGGCAGAGAGAGAGGGAAACACAGAATCTGAGTCAGGTTCCAGGCTCTGAGCTGTCACCACAGAGCCTGATGACCTGGGGCTCAAACTCACAGACTATGAGATCATGACCTGAGCCAAAGTTGGATGCTTAACCAACTGAGCCACTCAGGCATCCCTAAATAAATAAACTTTAAATGATGGTTTGGGTTTGTCAATAAATAATAGCATGTCATGTTCTGGGGTGCTTATTACTATATTCTGAACTTATAGAAGTTTTAAAACTTTGTCATGTTTATGTCAATACAATATGTATGAGTATACTTTGTTTCTTTCTGAGTCTTTGTTTGCAGTTTTAGGCTTTGTGTACCAGTTGATGCATTTTGTTTAGCAATTAACTCGCTAATGAGAAATGTGTAAAATTTCTGTATTTAACTTGACAAGCTTATTATAAATTTTTCTTTTGTATGCAGTATGTCAGATTGTGACTATTGATTATTTGGTTTTAAATTTCGTTATCTAAGGATAATATCCATGACAAATTAATATTTTTTTCTTCTTCTTCTCCCTAGTCAAAAGATTTGGTAAAAACCTATCCTCCCTTTGTAAACTTCTTTGAAATGAGCAAGGAAACAATTATTAAATGTGAAAAACAGAAGCCAAGATTTCATGCTTTTCTCAAGGTAATGTGCATTTCTTTCCAATAAAAATCTGAGAATAATTTCTAAAGGAGTTCATTTAAATTATACATTTAGTAAAAATCTATCCATGTAAAAACCTCTTAGTGTGTAACCTATTAACTTTAGCCATATTTGAGAGTGGCAGTGATAGTAAAGCTTCAGAAAAATTTTATCTATTTATTCAGTGTTTATTTTTGAGAGTGAGAGAGCATGCATGCAAGCAGGGGAGGGGCAGAGAGAGAGAGGGAGACACAGAATCTGAATCAGGCGCCAGGCTTTGCAGCACAGAGCCGGATGTGGGGCTCGAACTCACAGACCATGAGATCATGACCTGAGCCGAAGTGGGGAAGTGGGATACTTAACCAACTGAGCCACCCAGGATCCACAAACTTCAGAAGGTTTAGATAGCAGGGGCCACGAGGGAACCGAGTGAATGAGAATGTTGTCTGTAGTTATTCATGTTTTTTAAAGTTATGCATGTTTTAGTTCTAAAACACGTAAAATTTTTCAGTGTGATTTGATTTTGCCTTTAAGAATTTTTTTTTCTTTACCAGGGCTTTATTTTGTTTATTCAATGGTATCAGCATAATTAATACTTCACAACTATTTTTTTCTTGTGAATTGTGTAGACTCAAGAGAAACTTAAGATACAATAGATAGGAGTGTGCAAAGAAACTCATTTTGTGTTTAAGATGTCAATCCTTGAGTGGCCAGGAGGTCATTAAGGTCCTTGGAAGATTATTCAGTCATAGTAATCTTTAATAGCTGCCATCCCATCTCTTCTATTAATTCTTTTCAGGGCATTAGTGATAAGGTGTAGTCTAGTAAATGTAGGGCATTTAATCTTTGCAAAAAACCTTTTTTTTTTTAAATTGTTTAATTGATTCCTTTCAGATAAACCAAGCGAAACCAGAATGTGGACGGCAAAGCCTTGTTGAACTTCTCATTCGACCAGTACAGAGGTTACCCAGTGTTGCGTTACTTTTAAATGGTACTTGTCTGATCTGTTTTCAGACTATTTTGGATGTTTTTTATGGAATTGTTTTATTCTAAAAATTTTGAAAGTCTTCTCATTTTCATAGTTTTCTTAGATTTCAGCACTAAAGTTTATATCTTATATAGAAAATACCTTTATGGATGGTCTTAATAATCACTGGTGCTACAATAATTCAGTCTCCTAAAATGCTTTATTTGTTACAGGATTAATTGACTATTATTTTGTTTTTTGTTTCTCTACTGAAAGTATTACATTTCACGGTGTGTCACTTAATTCAGTTAATTTACATCCAGTTGAACAAAATTCAGCCACAGAATCACAAAACGAGAGATGATTCATATGTCTCCAGTTACATAATCCTTTTCTGAATCTTCATAAAGTTCTGTATACTTGCTCTAATGCAAGTACACAGAATCTGAATCAGGCGCCAGGCTTTGAGCTGTCAGCACAGAGCCGGATGTGGGGCTCGAACTCACAGACCATGAGATCATGACCTGAGCCGAAGTGGGGAAGTGGGATACTTAACCGACTGAGCCACCCAGGATCCACAAACTTTCTTAGATTGTGCAAAACACTCTTGAAGCATGCATCCATTTATTCTAGAGATTAAACTATACATATCAATGGAAGGGAGTTTTACAAGAGTTAATTTTCATGAATAAATTTTGCCTGTAGCAAAAGAAAAGCATATGTATATGACTTTACATTTAGTGAAGGTAGTGAATATTTTTAGGAAATTTTTTTTTTTTTAATGTTTATTTATTTTTGAGACAGAGAGAGACAGAGCATGAACGAGGGAGGGTCAGCGAGAGGGAGACACAGAATCTGAAACAGGCTCCAGGCTCCAAGCTGTCAGCACAGAGCCCGACACGGGGCTCGAACTCACGGACTGTGAGATCATGACCTGAGCCGAAGTCGGCCGCTCAACCGACTGAGCCACCCAGACGCCCCGGAAATATTTTTTAAATTACGTATGAAAACTAAATTACGAACAGGAGTAAGTCTGTAATAAAGTATTTTGAGCCCTAAATCTTAAGTATAGTAATACGGGTAACAGATAAGGAGGCTAATTTTGTGACTGTTTAATCTAGTTTTCTCTTTAAAATATTTTGGGAACTATATGAATTATCGTTGTAATTTTAAAAGTAAATCAGTTTTGTTTTTCTCCTAAGGCTATCTAATGTAGTTTAGAATTGTTAGTTTATAAGATGATTTCCCTAGTCTTTAAAAGCAATCCTGTTTTTTAGATTATAAGGAGAATACATGAACAAATAGTGTGACTTAACTTTACAAAGTAGTGTGATTTTTTTTTTTTTTTTTGGATTATTTACTTACCTTCATTATTTTTTCATTAGGTACTTGTAGAAATCCACCAAATAGTTTCTAAGCCTTTCTTGTATCATTCCAACTTTAAAGGTTAGATAGGAAAAAAAAAAAAAGATCGGGTGGGTATGGTATTATGGAACCATCAGATGGAATATGGCATAGGGAACTTAACCTGGGTAAGAAGAGTCCAAGTATAAGCATCTCATGAACCTCTAAGATAAAACCTGTGCTCTCAAGGTTACTGAATATTCTCTGTGATAGAGCCATGGGCCCCAACATGAAATATACCATATATGATAACTTCTCAGCTAATTGAGGATCATGCGTTTTCATTCAAGCACTATGGAGAGAGCTTGAGGAACCTAGGTGTGAGCAGTGTAGGAAAATCTGTAATATTCTAAACATTTAGTCAATACAATACAATTCTAAACATTTAGTTAGTGGAAACCTTAACAAACGTATAAGAGAGCTCTTAAGGGAACATTGTGTAAGACTTTTTTAAAAGTAAAGTTTAGATATTAGCTTTAAAAATGAACCTGCCTATATCAAAATGGACAGCATTCTAAAGTCTTTGATAAAAAACCACTGTATTTTTCTAATCACAGAAAAAAAACCATTTTTTCGTAACAGATCTTAAGAAGCATACAGCCGAAGAAAATCCTGACAAAAGCACTCTAGAAAAAGCTATTGGATCACTAAAGGAAGTAATGACGTAAGTGCATTATTTCAATTTCTTATTGTTGCCTAGATTAAAATGGAATTATAGAGCAATTAGAGTCATAAATGGAGAGAAGAATATCAAAGCAAATTTTTATGTAGTGATATCTAAATTATTTTTCTAATAGTGTAGTTACACATTAAAACGATGAGAGAGAAGTATTTTAAGAATACAGTCATTAATCAAAAACATCTAACAATGTTTTAGAAAGTAACAATGATTTAGAAATTTGGTAATGTTATAAATGCACTTCTAGACATTTTCTTTATATACCTCCAGTCATAGCTTGTTCTTGTCTTCATTTGAACTATCCAAATGTAACTCAGGAAGATGACTATGGTGAAATAAAAAGTAAACATTTATAATAATTCTTTCACTTTTACTTTTGACTTTTTATTTCTTATTTTGAATTTAATAGAATATAAATTGATGGTGTTTCTTGGAGATGTGTTAAAAGTGTAAAACTCCATGGAATTAATTGACTTGGGTACTTGATTGTTAAACTTAGGGTAATTACTCTAGGTCTAACTTGGAGACCTAGCTCTAATCAGAAATGATCTTTCTTGATTATTATAATCAGAAATGAATACTGTTGCTATTAATTGTTCTATGTCATGGAGGGCAAGGGGACTTCAACTCTTTGGACTTTACATTATCAACATGTTTAATAGATTTAGTTAAATGACTTCTGAGAGTCCCTGAGGTGCTTCTATATGTAACAGAGTTTCTTAAAATACTTGCTAAGGAGCTCTTACAGACTTTGCTAGTTCTAGAGAGAGGGCCCAGCAGTAGAATAATGCTCAAATTGGCGAATACTAGGTCTGTTGCTGCCAAAAGGGTTGTGCAATTTTTAAAATTATGTTTATATTTTACATGTTGATCAGCCAGTCTTCATGCTTCATGCTTTTGTTATTTTGATGTCAGGATAATAGTTTTTTCCCCACACTTCATGGTTTAAAATACTCTGCACATAATTTACCTTGATCCTTTCAACAAATTCTATGAAGTAGGCAGTCAACACCTATTTTCACAAAAGAGAAAGCTGAAGGGGTTGGTATCTTATAGTATTTGTTATTTATGTATAATATGTTTTGTAAACAAAGATTGTAAAGTAACCTAAATAGGGAATAGTCTTTTGACCTGTTGTGTCCCTTAGAAGAGTATCAGTTGGCTGCTATAGGGATAATGAGCATACTGATAAGACAGGTGATTAAAGATTTACTTCTTTTTCAATATTACTTAAGTTTCTGAAACTTTAAGAATCATGTCTAATATATCCTTATCCTAATTTTTTTTTTAATGTTTGTTTATTTTTGAGAGAGACAGAGACAGAAAGCGAGTGGGTTAGGAGCAGAGAGAGAGGGAGACACTGAATCCGAAGCAGGCTCCAGGCTCTGAGCTGTCAGCACAGAGCCTGGGGCTCCAACTCACCAGCTGTGAGATCATGACCTGAGCTGAAGTCGGACGTTCAACCGACTGAGCCACCCAGGCACCCCTAATATATCCTTATCCTAAATGCCATGCTCTTAATAGGTTTTCAATAAATGTTGAATTATAGGAGCTGTTATTTTAAGGATGAATTGTGATGCTGACTTACAAACCTAATAGAGTTTGACCACATCTCTATCTCATTTCTTGAGATTTTTGAATATTTAGCCTAGGGATTAAATGCGTATTGTGGTTGACTGAAACAACCATAATTTTTCAGGTAAAGGAAATAAAGAGATAGTGCCATTTAACTAGCCTTTGCCATTTAGGCAAACCAAAAACCCTAAAATTAGATTCTTACAATATTAGTTACATATATTAGCTTATATAGATTAATTTGTTATAGATATATGCTCTAGTAGCTTCAGTATGTGTATGTTTTGTTTTTAGAAACTATGTATGTTTCAAATGTAGTTTGGTTAATTTTGGTATATATACACTCCCACAGAACCATCACTACCATCAGGATAAGGAACATTTCTATCACCTCCAAAAGTGTACTCATGCCTTTTGGTAATAATCCCTTTCCCTGCCTCTCCCAGTACTTCCTATCCCAGGGCAACAACTATTCTTTTTATGTGTATAATTTTCGTTTCCTAGGATTTTATCTAAATAGAATCAGACAGTATGTTGTGTTTTGTGAGTCTTTTTTCACTCAGCTGATTATTTTGAGATTCATCTTTACTGTTGCTTTTATCAGTAGTGCATCCCCTATTCTTGTTTGCTATTGTATGGTTGTACCACAACTGATTGATCCATTCATGTGTTGGACATTTTGATTGTTTTCCCAGCTCTGGCTCTTACCATTAAAGCTGCTATGAACATTTGTGAACTAGTCTTTGTATGAATATATGTTTTCCTTTCTCTTGGATAAATACCTAGTGGTAGGAATGGCTAGGTTGTATAGTAGGTAATATGTGTAACTTTTAAAAAAATTGTCAAACTGTTTCCAGAGTAGTTGTAATGTTTCACATTCCTACCAACAGTAAATGGTGAGTTTCAGTGTTTCCATGTCCTTACCAACTCTCGGATGATTAGTTATTTTAATTTGTGAAATTTTAATAGTTGTGTAGTGAAATCTAATTGTAGTTTTGACTTGTGTTTTCCCTAATGATAAGTGATGGGCATTTTCTTATGTGCTTATTTGCCATCCATATCATCTTCTTTGGTGATATGCATGTCCAAATCCTTTGTCTGTTTTTTTTTGTTTTTGTTTTTGTTTTTGTTTTTTAATTTGGATTGTCGTCTTATTGAGCTGTGAGAGTTCTTTGTTCTGGTTAAAAGTTTTTTGTCAGATATGTGATATGCAGATATTTTCTTGGAGTCTGTGGCTTGTTTTTTCTCTTAACAATTTCTTTCAAAAAACAGGAGTTCTAGATTTTTATGAAGTCCAGCTTATCAATTATTTTTTATGGGTGGTACTTTTATCTAAAAAAATTTGACCTAACCCAAGGTCACAAAGATTTTTTTCTGTTTTCCTCAAGAAATTTTTTGTTTTTGGTTATTAGGTAAAAATTATCTAGGTCTATGATCCATTTTGGGTTAATTTTTGTATAAGGCGCAAGGTATGGATCAATGTTTATTTCTGTATATGGAACTCTCTTCTAGTACTATTTGTTGAAAAGACCATCCTTTCTCCACTGAATTTCTTTTGCATCTTTACTGAAAATCAGCTGACCATAAATGTGAGGGCTTATTTCTGTCCTACTCTTAATTCTATTTCATTGATCCTAAATGACTATGATTATTCTAGTACTACACAGTCCTGATTACTGTGCTTTGTGTATTAAGTTTTAAAATGGGGAAATGTGAGTCTGTCAACTTTATTCTTCCTTTTCAAGATTGTTTTGACTATTCTGGGTCCCTTGAATTTTCACTTAAACTTGTATTCCTGGGATAAAAATCTTACTTTTTTATGGTGCATAATCTTTTTTAAATGTTGCTGGAGTTGGTTTGTTAGTATTTTGTTAAGGATTTTGGTGTCTGTATTCGTAAGGGATATTGGTCTACAATTTTCTAGTGATGTCTCCTGCTTTGGTATCAGGCTAATATTGGTCTTAACAAATACATTGGAAAATGTATTCTTCTGTTTTTTTGGAAGAACTTGGGAAGAACTTGTATTAAGTCTTTAGGTGTTTGGTAGAATTCATCAATGAAGTTACTTGGGCTTTAGAATCTCTACTTGAATTTATTGTTATAGACCTAATCAGACTTTTTATTTCTTCTTGAGTCAGTTTCTATAGTTTGTTTCTTTGTAGGAATTTGTCCATTACATCTAAGCTATCTACTTTGTTGACATGCAATTGTCCATTGTATTCTCATATTCTTTTTATTTCTATAAGGTTTGTAATGATGTTCCATCTTATAGTCGTAATTTTAGTAATTTGAGTCTTCTTTGTTTTCTTGGCCAGCCTAGCTAAAGGATTGTCAATATTGTCAGTCTTTTCAAAGAACCAGTTCATTCTGTTGATTTTTGTTATTTTTTTTATTCTCTATTTCAGTAATTTCTACTGTATGATTTCTTTCTTTCTCTTGCTTTAGATTTACTTATTTTCCCTAGAGTCTTAAATCAGTAACGTAAACATGTTATTGATTTGAGATCTTTTTTTATTACATGCACTTATAGCTATAAATTTGTAGGTACTGCATTAGTTGTATCTCATCAGTTTTTTGTTTTTTTTTTTTTTCCCCAAAGAATTTATAATTTCCCTATGATTTCTTCTTGACCCATTGGTTATTTAGGGGTATGCTGTTTATTAATTCCCACATATTTCTGAATTTCCAAAGTTTTCTTTTGTTATTTCTAGTTTTACTCCTTGTTGTGGGAGAAGATTCTTTGTATTGTTTCAATCCTCTCAGAATTTTTGAGGCCTATTTTATGGCCTACCCTGGAAAATGGTTCATACACACTTGAGAAGAATGTGTATTTTGCTTTTGTTGGGTAGAGTATTTATTTCTGCCATTTTACTTTCGGCCTATTTATGTCTTTGAATCTAAAGAATGTCTCTTATAGACAGCATATAGTTAGTTGGGATTGCCTTATTTGTCTCTTGTCTCATAGGAATTGACTTCCTAGTATCTTAACAACACTTGATTCTTTATATTTTGATGGTTTTTAGTTGTTTCAGGAAGAAGGTGTATCCTTTCCTTCTTAATTTCATCTTATATGGAAGTAGTAGTCTTAGTTTTTGTTTTACTGAAATGATTAACATATGACTTGGGAATGAGCTACATAAAACCTTAACTAATAAAACTTCTGTTAACTTGAAGTTGTACAGGTTTAATCTATTTTAGGAAATACATAGTATAGTAAAAAAGGAATATAGAAAGAAGTTAGTAAAACATAATTTTCTGAAGGATTCTTTAGAATTTTTTTAATATGGTAGGATACTTTTAGGAGGTGTTTTAACTGATTCAGTTGTCAAAATTAAGATAGACTTGCATGGAAGATCTTTTTTTGTGACAAGAGATATCTTTGAATGCAGTTTTCATATTTTAATTTTTTTTAAAGTTGAAGTTCTAAACTAAATTTATTAATTTTTCAGCCATATTAATGAGGATAAGAGAAAAACAGAAGCTCAAAAGCAAATATTTGATGTTGTTTATGAAGTAGATGGATGCCCAGTAAGTATTCATTTTTGATGATTGTTAGTTTATTTTCTTTTTTGGTACTGAGAGTTTATAGTTTTAATATAAACAGAATATCGGTACCATTTTCTTTTAAATTATAACTTTAAAAAGATTACTACCCAGTGATCTCTTTTACTAATATTTTCAATCTATACAGGCAAATCTTTTGTCTTCTCACCGAAGCTTAGTCCAACGAGTTGAAACAATTTCTCTAGGTGAACACCCCTGTGACAGAGGAGAGCAAGTAACTCTCTTTCTCTTCAATGACTGCCTGGAGGTAAATTTGTACTTAATATAGTATAACACTGCTGATCTGTGTGACTTGCCTGAATGTTTAAAGCCAAGCTTTGATTGAAGTATAATGTAGAAGTTAAAGTTAACAAAACACATTTTTTTTTTTTTTTAAATTGAGCCCAATTGTTGGTTCAGTAGTATTAATAGAATACTTTTAGGAGAAGGCCTAATACTAAGAAGTATGATGAATTTTCATGACTTAAAATCCAAGTCAAAATGAAAATTTATTTCCATGCTAATAAATGTTTAGATCAAGAATTCAGGAACTTACTGGCTCTATTAAGTATGTTTATTCAAGATCTACAAAATAATTTGAAATTGAAGTAGATTTTTCAATCAAAGAAGGAGCCAATATTTTGTTGAAGAGTAGAATAACTTGATTATTGAATATTAAGAATCATGATCCCCTGATGATCCCTTAAGACAACAGATTTTAGGGTAAATGAGTGGTTAGCATATCAGATGGGCTACACTGATTATAATTCTAAAATTCTCATCTATTAAAGCTTTTATTTAAAGTCTGTACCTCTTCCTTTTATCCTTTTCTACTATACTTCTCTTGAAGTGCTGCCCTCTTACATACATTATTGTTTAGTATAAAATACAGGGAATCTTAGAGAGCCAACCGTGTACAGTTATAGGCCTAATAAAATCTCATCAAAAATTGACTTGTGTTAAATGCAGTGTTTTGTTGTAGTGAGGTTAATGAAAAACTATTTCTATTTGATCAGTAATGTCACAAAATACAAAAGACAGTGAAAATACTATGCATAATTGACCATACCCTAACTGAAAAAGTCGTGAGGCAGATAATTCTGAACTACTTGTTTCCTCTATAAGGAGAACTTCAGCCTGCTTTGTTTTGGAGAACAGGGGTAGGTGAAGTCAATTTCCAATGGGGTTTTACTTTACATAGTTGCTCAGTACTTCTATTTGTTTGCTTTTGCTTCTCTTCCTATTAAAGTGCCCAGGTCAACTGGCACCTTTCATCTAATAGGTTAGGTTGCTAATCCATTCTGGGTTTTATCCCCTGAATCCTGAGAGAGTTGTGGCTTTAAATTTTTGATCATACATCTTCTTCAGATTCCATGAAGTTTTTTATAACTGTCTCATTGACTTACCTGCCACTTTAATTCCTGTCATTGCTTACTCCCCATAGCTTTTGAGTACATTATGTGATACCCTGGTTCCTCATTTCCTTTACCTTCTTAAATCCACTGACTTTTGTTCTAGTTTCTCTTAAGCCTCCCTAACTCAGAATCACATTAACTGAAACAGCTTTATGTCTATTATTAAATTTGGACTTCAAGACTTATAATCCTAAACTTTTATTCTTTAGCTTATTAAAAAAAAAAAATCTTAGCAAATCTGGAGTGAAGAAAATGATAAAACTTAGAAACATTTAAAATGGATAAAATCTATACTGACTTCTCTTAAATAGGACAGAGGATATTTTACTGAATCTAAATTGAGGATTTATATATTTTCCTTTTTATATTTTATCTCTGTTTGAGTTTTTACCTTGATGTGCTAACATTTGTGTCATTGATATTGGCACTTGTCATTGTTTTTCCTTTTTAAAAATGAACTTTAAAATTATTTGCTTAGTTGGGAATGCAAGCTGGTGCAGCCACACTGGAAAACAGTGTGGAGGTTCCTCAAAAAAGTAAAAATAGAACTACCCTACGACCCAGCAATTGCACTACTAGGCATTTATCCACGGGATACAGGTGTGCTGTTTCGAAGGGACACATGCACCCCCATGTTTATAGCAGCACTATCTACAATAGCCAAATTATGGAAAGAGCCCAAATGTCCATCGATGGATGAATGGATAAAGAAGATGTGGTATATATATATATACAATGGAGTATTATTCGGCAATTAAAAAGAATGAAATCTTGCCATTTGCAACTATGTGGATGGAACTGGAGGGTATTATGCTAAGTGAAGTTAGAGAAAGACAAAAATCATGACTTCACTCATGAGCACTTTAAGAGACAAAACAGATGAACATAAGGGAAGGGAAACAAAAATAATATAAAAACAGGGAGGGGGACAAAACAGAAGAGACTCATAAATATGAAGAACAAACTGAGGGTTACTGGAGGGGTTGTGGGAGGGGCGATGGGCTAAATGGGTAAGGGGCATTATTAAGGAATCTACTCCTGAAATCATTGTTTCATTATATGCTAACTAATTTAGTTGTAAATTTTAAAAAATAAAAAATAAAATTAAAAATTATTTGCTTAGCTTAGCCAAATTGATTTAAAACTATATTCAAATTTATAGTAGAAATTATTTCATCTTTATTGCCTATTTTTACTATATTAATGTAAATTAAAATTTAGTATTTGATATGTAACATTTATTTGAGTTGTATTTCTGCTTCAATGTGAATATGATATTGACTGCCTTTTGATCTTTTCCAATAGCCAACCCAGGGTAGTGCATTTTTAGCCATATTGAATTCATGATGGTGACCAATCTCAATTCATCAAGTAACTTAACCTAAATCATTTTGTGTTAATGTCTTTCGTCTTTCAGTTGATGATTATAACCTCAAAAGAGACTTTCTTTTAAAAAGGCAAAATAATACGTTAGGCTTTCATGGAAATGAAAATAATAAATTTAAAGACCTTATAAAATTCACAGAATTCAGTACATCATGAATTACAAGGCCCTTTCTGATTTTGCTCCTGTCTTCTCTAGTTACTTTACCTATCTCCTCCTTTTGTAGAAGTTCCCAGCTTAGGTAAAGTTATATTTTAACACTGTACCTTGAGTTTATAATTTGTATCATTTGTTTAGTGTATTATTTAGTTAGTTACTTCTTTACCCTGCCTCTTTCTCAATGATACCTAACTATCATGAGCACCAGAACCATCTCTATATTATTTACTCTTTTGTCCTCAGTGCCTTGTACAGGATTTGAGATAATTGTGAATTCTCCTCTTCAACTAAAATCGATTACCTTTTGAACCCACGACTGAGATCCCAGAGCAGCTATTCCCTTTCCTGAACTCAGGGCCTTCTATTGAAGATTCCTGTATCCTATGATGTTATTCCTTCTCAAAATGCTTCTAAGTTCTTTCACACCTCGCGGACCTTTTGCTTAGATCCTGTCCCTTGGTCTGTTTTCCTAACTTTTTAAGTTCTTCTTATATATGCATGAACATTTCTGCTATACAATTACATGTATGAATTTGTTACATGGTAACTCTGCTTCTTATTGCATAGTAATTCTGGGATGATTAATAGCCAAGTGAATTGCATGTAGATTTATGTCATTAGTGTCATTTTTAAGTATTTAGTCTTTAATAGTTTTCATTCATATTATTATTATTTTTTTTTCTGTAATCAGATAGCAAGAAAACGGCATAAGGTTATTGGCACTTTTAGGAGTCCTCATGGCCATACCCGACCCCCAGCTTCTCTTAAGCATATTCATCTCATGCCTCTTTCTCAAATTAAGAAAGTGCTGGACATAAGAGAAACAGAAGGTATGCTCATTGGATAAATGTTGGTTAACTGAAAATAGTTCATAATCATTGTAGGTTTGATTCACTCCGTTTTTTTTTTTCTTTCTTTCTTAAAACTGGTAAATTATCTTTAAATATAGTTGGTTAGTATTGGTAAAGTAATTTTTCTTATACTTCTATCCAAAGTCTTCTCTAGAACCTACTTGATGTTTTATTTTTCTCAAATGAAAATGCTATCTCATCCTGTGGGGTGTCTTCATCCCTTAAGGGACGAAGAGCTTTTAAATGGTTTCATGTCAGGATAGTGTCCTAACCTAGCTTCTTCCCACATCAAAACTTATTTCGTTCCTTTAGAATCCAAAAGAAATCACCAGTCTATTACCTGTGCCCTGCATCCTATTGCTTTCTTGTTGGCAATGGCTGCATTGCTAGAAATATGTTTAGAATATGACCAGGAGAGATGTGCGTGAATAAATGTACCCAAAGTAACTATGGTAGACTCAACATGGGTCAAATGTGTGTTAAGGAGAGCTTTTACTCAACTGTGGTAGTGTTAGGGAGGGTTCTCTGAAGGCCTGAAATTATCAAAAACAGTATGATCTGTTTAATTGGCATTTAGTAATGTGTGTGCATGGCCATATTTTAGATGTTAGGACCTATTTTTTTTTACAAGTAAGCTGTTTCCATTACTGATCTCATCCTCTAATGATGGAAGGATTTGAGTTTATGAGAAACAATCACAGAAAACATGAATAACAACTTACTTTGTGTCTTTATTTGGTTGTCAGATTCTGGATGTATTAAGTGTTACAATAGTGCATTTATTTAAATCCTCTCCATGTTTTTGAATTTGAATTATGGATTATTATTTAAAATAGGTTCTGTTTTAGTATTTTGGTCCAAAACCATTTTGTGAAAGTTTTAATATTTGGACATTTGATTTCTTTGAACTTGATTTAAGTATCAAATTAGTCTTATAATGCCATTTTAATTTAAAACTTAAATTCTGGAATTCTAAGAAGTGATCTAATTCAAAAAAACTTTCTCAGAAAATATTAAATTTCATAGAAAATACTGCTTAATGTCTAAATCATCATTGTTGGTCTCTCACATGGTACTTACTGTTATAATTCTTGCCAGTGTTTCAGTGTAATATCATGTTCCTTGTGTAGTTAAAAATATAGAGGATGGAAAGGGTGGGGAAGAGATCATTTCATTGGAGTTTTGTTGCTCTGAGGGAACTAAACTTGCATAAATCTTTCATTTTGCAAGGAGTAACACTTAATGTCTATGATTATTCTGGAACCCTAGATTGCCATAATGCTTTTGCCTTGCTTGTGAGGCCACCAACAGAGCGGGCAAATGTGCTGCTCAGTTTCCAGATGACATCAGAGGAACTTCCAAAAGAGAACTGGCTAAAGATGCTATGTCGACATGTAGCCAATACCATTTGTAAAGCAGATGCTGTAAGTTCTTAAACCACTATTATAATGAAAGTTTTAACTTCATTACAATGCATTCAGACTAACCCTACATTTCTAATGACTTGGTAATTATGAAATTATGAATGTAGGAAAGTTCTAACTTTATGTGTGTTGAGGAAAACCGGCTTAATAAGTTGTTTTGGAAAAGATTTTTAAAAGTATAGGCACATGAGGGGCACCTGGGTGACTCATTGGTTAAGCATTTGATTTTGGCTCAGGTCACGATCTTGTGGTTCGTGAGCTCGAGCCCCGCATCAGGCTCTGTGCTGACAGCTCAGAGCCTGGAGCCTGCTTCAGATTCTGTGTCCCCCTCTGTCTCTGCCCACCCCCCCACTCGTGCTCGCTCACTCGCTCTCTCTCTCTCTCTCTCTCTCTCTCTCTCCCCCCCCCTCTCTCTCTGTCTCTCTCAAAAACAAATAAATATTAAAAAAAATTTTTTTTAAGTATAGACACATGAGACCATTTTGAATGCCTAGTTTACTGAAAGGCTAATAGCTCCTGTGCCTCTGATTTAGTGGGGCTTTGGGGACTTGTTCTGATGTACCCTGTGATTTTCATTGGTGTTCTTTGACCTGGCTATTTGTAAAATAGAGGGTATTTTGTTCCATTGTTCTTTTACCTTTGTTGAATTCAGTAGGTAAGTTGTAACAAGTTGTTTTTCTCTTAGGCAAGTTGCCAATCCAGTTTTCTTAGTCCATCCTCTGAAAATCAAATACTCTTGTGAATATATAATTATCTTATACAGATTAAATGCAGCTACATGAGAAAATCAAATTATTGAAGTTAAATGACTCACAGAAATCAGGTAGTCTATAGTATATCTTGGATGAAACCTAGGTCCCTTTACAAATAACTTGATTTCTTCATTATATATGGGAGAGACATGTGATAGACAGGTATAGACCTTTTCATCTTTGGACAAATGACATAGATAGAGAAGAATGTAATGATAAGCAATCCTTTACATTACCCTAGTACTATAACAGATTGCCTTGGACATTTCCTGTTGGAAATAAATGTTTATTTTATCATAGCTAAGTCTGACGTTGAAGGCTGTTGAGGTATAATTATAGTGATTTATAGAATAGGTAGTATTTGATTAAAACCTCTTGCCTAGGTGTTGAACAATTAACAGACATTTTGAATTATTATTTTTTTAAGCAGAAGATTTCAATTTCTCTTTTTCAACAAGTGACATGACAGGGAAAACCAAGGAATAAAACCCTGAAATTGACAAATTTATCCTAATTATTATAGAATGCTTCAATCCAGCATGATTTTTTTTTTAATTTCTATGCACTAACAATATGTTGTTATAAAGGATTGTTCCACAAAAAGTTCCATGGAAGAAAATACAGCTAGTGCCTACAACAATGCTGACTAGAAAAATAATAGAGATGGCTTTTGTTATAAAGCTTACAAAAGTGCTCATTGTTAAGAGGGATTTTTTTTCATAGTTCTAGGTATCCATATAAAAAATGGATCCTTCCAGTATAGTGACTGCTTATTGTAGAAATTAATCCTACATTTATCACAATGTCAGACTAGATTGCTTATGAAGTCCTTTCCAAATGTATAACCATAATACTTAAATGTAAATAGTTAATGGAAAAATTTCCTTAAAATACAATCTATTGAATTACTAGCCACAAGATGGCTAATAATTCTAGAACTGATGTATAAAACAGCTAATGAAAAAAATTTCATATAAGCTAGCCACAAGATGGCAGCAAACGTTTAGCAATGTCCTGATTAAACAGTAATGGTGAGAGTGGGCATACCTGTCTTGTTCCTGATCATAGAGGAAAAGCTCTCCAATTTTCTCTGTTGAGGATGGTATTAGTTGTGGGTCTTTCATATATGGCCTTTATAATATGGAGGTATGTTGCATCTATCCCTGCTTTGTTAAGGGTTTTTATCAAGAATGGATGCTGTATTTTGTCAAATGCTTTTTCTGCATTTATTGAAAGGATAATATGGTTCTTATCCTTTCTTTTATTGATGTGGTATATCACGTTGATTGATTTGAGAATACTGAACCAGTCCTGAAGCTCAAGAGTAAATCCCACTTAATTGTGGTGAATAACTTTTAACATACTGTTGAATTTGATTTGCTAGTATCTTGTTGAGAATTTTTGTGTCCATGTTCACAGGGATATTGGCCTGTAATTCTCCTTTTTGGTTTTGGAATCAAGGTAATGCTGGCCTTGTATAAAGAGTTCGGAAGTTTTCCTTCCATTTCTATTTTTTTGAATAGTTTGAGAAGCCTAGGTATTAACTCTTCTTTAAATGTCTGGGTAGAATTCCCCTGGGAAGCCATCTGGCCCTGGACTTTGGTTTGTTGGGAGATTTTTGATTACTGACTCAATTTCTTTGATGGTTATGGGTCTGTTCAAATTTTCTATCTCTTCCTCTTTTGGTTTTAGTAGTTTGTGGGTTTCTAGGAATTTGTCCATTTCTTCCAGATTGCCCAGTTTGTTGGCAAATAATTTTCCACAGTATTCTCTTATAATTGTATTCCTGTGGTGTTAGTTGTGATCACTCCCTTTCATTCATGATTTTATTTAGTTTTTGTTAAGTCTGGCTAGGAGTTTATCAGTTTTATTAATTCTTTCAAAGAACCAGCCCTTAGTTTCATTGATCTCTACTAGGTTGTTTCTGTATCATTTATTTCTGCTCTAATCTTAATTATTTCCTTTCTCTGCTGGCTTTAGGCCTTATTTGCTGTTATTTTTCTAGCTCCGTTAGGTGTAAGGTTAGGTTGTGTATTTGAGACTTTTCTTGTTTCTTGAGGTAGGCCTGTATTGTATATACTTCCCTCGTAGGACTGCCTTTGCTGCATCCCAAAGGTTTTGGACTGTCGTGTTTTCATTTTTATTTGCTTCCATGTACTTTTTTATTTCCTCTTTAATTTCCTGGTTAACCCATTCATTCTTTAGTAGGATGTTCTTTAACCCCAGTATTTGAGGGTTTTCCAAATTTTTCTTGTGGTTGACTTCAAGTTTCATAGCACTGTGATCTGAAAATATGCATAGTATGATCTCAGTCTTTTTGTACTTGTTGAGGGCTGATTTGTGACCCTGTATGTGATCTATTCTGGAGAATGTCCCATGTGTACGCAAAAAGAATATGTATTCCATTGCTTTAGGATGAAATAGCCTAAATGTATCTGTTAAGTCCATTTTGTCCAGTGTGTCATTCCAAGCCAGTGTTTCCTTGTTGATTTTCTGCTTAGACGTTCTGTCCATTGTTGTAACTGGGGTTTTAAAGTCCCATACTATTATTGTATTATTTCCAAAGAATTTCTTTGTTATTAATTGATTTATATATTTAGGTGCTTCCAAGTGGGGGCATAAATATTTACAATCGTTAGGTCTTCTTGATGGATAGACCCCTTAATTATGATGTAATGCCTTTCCTCATCTCTTGTTACAGTCTTTGGTTTAAATTTTAGTTTGATATAAGTATGGCTACTCTGGCTTTCTTTTGACTTCCATTACTATGATACATGGTTCTCCATCCCTTCACTTTGAATCTGCATGTGTCTTTGGGTCTAAAATGAATCTCTTGTAGGCAGCATATAGATTTTTTTTTTAATCCATTCTGATACCATATGTCTTTTAATTGGAGCATTTAGTCCATTAACATTCGGAGTGATTATTGACAGATATGAATTTAGTGCCTTTGTGTTACCATAAAATTGGTGTTTTTTGTGATGTTCTCTGTTCCTTTCTAGTCTTTGTTGCTTTTAGTTCTTTTTTCCCCAAAGAATCCCCTTTGATATTTCCTGCAGGGCTGGTTTAGTGGTCACAAACTCCTTTATTTTTTTGGAGTGGGGGAGCTGTTTATCTCTTTATTCTGACTAATAGCCTTGCTGTCTGAAGTATTCTTGGCTGCATATTTTTCCCATTTAGGACATTGAATATATCTTGCCACTCCCTCTGGCCTGCCCAGTTTCTGTGACAGATATGCTGCAAACCTGATCTGTCTTTCCTTGTAGGTTAAGGATGTTTTTTCCATGTATAAACTAAAAAAAAAATAAATTAAAAAAAAATTGCCTTTTCCATATCCCAAGGCCCAGGGTCAGGGGGAAGGCGCAGAAAATAAACAAGAAAAAAAACAAAGGAGGCTATATCCTTTTTCCCCTAGAGCTGAAGCTTTGTAGCACTCTATGATCAGTGGACTTGGTGTGTGAGAGGGGTTTGTGCCAGTCTTCTGGGGGTGGGGCCTGCTGTGCTGACTCTCAGGTGGATTTGCCCTAGTGGTGTAAGTGGCTCTGGCCTCCACTTGGTGGCACTGATTTGCTCACTGAAGTCAGTCAGTCCTGATAGGCGGGGTGAAAATGGAGTTGCCCTGCTCTCTCATCCCCAGAGCAGGGAGCTCAAGCCTGCCACTCTTCATGAAGCCCTCACAGAACAATCTCCTGTCTCGTGTCCCGGTTTCCACCAGATCCCCGCCTTCACCCTGCCTGCCTCTGAGCTGTCCACCTGCCAGGCAGCACAGCATGTCTGTATTTTATCTCAGGTACATGGCTAGGTTTCAGAGCTCCAAATTTTGGAGACCCATGCTGATCCTTTGGGGGAGGGTTTCACTGCGCTGGAGCTAGGTCCAGCTTGTTCCAGAAATCAGTTGCACCACTGCGCAGCAGTTTGGAGTTTATGATAAAGCACAGCTGAAAGCTGGTACCAAGGCTTGCTGCCCTCAGTTAGCATTCTTGTTCCAGTGTTAGTGAACAGGTCAGCTCAGTGGCACCTCCTGGGTCTTTTGTTCCCAGAGAGGCCATGCCACCTTTCCCAAATGCACTCCAGGCAGGGGAACTGCTTCTCCCTGTGCTACTCGGAATCCTCAGAGCACGTTGCCCACTCCTAGGTCTCTGACCTCATTTCCTACTGGAACATGGCTAAATTTGCCAGGTGCAACACTGGCGATGGTGCAGACATCCAAAACTTCAGGCTCTATGTTCTACTGTTTATGAAAACTAGGGGTATTCAGCCCCTCTCCTTTTCCCAGTCATTGGTTTTGGGGAAGAGTGTTTCTTGTGAAATTCCCTATGTGCAATTTCATTCTTCTTTCTCTTTCTTTTTCTCTTGCTCTTCTGTCTGTGATCAGGCCTCCTCCCCATTGCAGTTCCCGCAGCTCTTCTCTCTCCACCCAGTTCAACTCTCTATAGTTTCTACCTTTCTTAATGAGGCATTTTTTTTCTCCTCCAGTTGTACATTTTTGCTCTCTGCCCTCAGATTGATTTCTTGGGTGTTCGCAGTGATTTGATGTTTATTTAGCTGTTTTTGAGGGACGAGACAAGACTAGTGTCTCCCTACTTCTTGCCATCTTAATCGAAAGCCTCCATTACTACTTTCTAATCTTGAACTTGGCAGATTTGTTTTCAGAACTAGTCTTAGGTACATGTGGATTTGGGGCTCATTATTATGTTGAGTAAATCATGAAATGTTTTTAGAATTATGTTAGTATGTTATTAAAAATTAGTTTTTGTTATGGTATAATTTTATTTTGGAGATTTAGAAGAATAAGGTTTTTTTGGGGAGGGGTTTCTTACTTTTACTGATAATTATTTTTTTTAAAAATCTGGTATATGGTGATGCAATATTTTATTTATTCTGTTAATAACTAATACTTGAGAACATTTGTAATATTAATGGAAATTAAGAGAAGTTCAACTTGTTTCTTACATTTCAACATTGGGTATTAATAGAATCAAAATAATTATGGTCAAAATTAATACATCAAAAACATAATATCTGCTTGGTGTTCGTCTACGTACAATTAACTTTTTTGGCATAAAGTTCTTTGGCTGCAAGAAAGAACATTTGGTTTACTTTACTAATAGGAATATCTTTCTTTTTTTTTTTTTTTTTTTTAATGTTTATTTTGAGAGTGAGAGAGAGAGTAAGCAGGGGATGGGCAGAGAGAGAGGGAGACAGAGAATCGTAAGTAGGCTCCACACTCTGTCAGCATAGAGCCAATTACAGGGCTTGAACTCACAAACCATGAGATGATGACCTGAGCCAAAACCAAGAGTTGGAAGCTTAACCGGCTGAGCCACCTAGGTGCCCCATGGAATATATCTTAATGCTGGGATAGCCTTTTCTTGGTATTTCTTCTGCCCTTGGTTTTTAGCATAGTTATCTGTGATTGTATGAATGGAGTTGAGTGGAAAGGTACTTTTCATGTTTATTCCAAGTAAGTGTACATAACCAATTACTATAGGAATAAAGAGGTAGATGGGCAGTGCAACTGCACAATATTTTTGAGGCCAGTAGGTTAGTAAGTCTAAGGAGTTTAGCCAAGATTCGGGAATAAAATCCCATATAATATATAGTATGAAGCCAAATTGGGAGCTTAAAAAAGAACAAAGCCACAGATCGCTTTTTCTGGCAATAGCGATGGTGAATTTTCCACCATTTTCCCTGTGGCTTTAACCACTCTCAGTGCCCAGTCCCCTGTGCAAGCGCTGGTCTGCAAGGCTCAGGGGGGCAAGAAAGGAAAAACTGAGGGAAAGGCCAGGTTGCAACAGCACCCCTAGAGTAAAAATTTTTAACATTTGGAAGAGAGAATGGGAACTATTAATAAGAAAAGGAGAGTAATAGGAAAAAAACTTGGGAATATTGAAAACAAGTTTCCCCTATTTAGAGTTTTTGTCTGTGATTTGCCCTATTTACCTTCCTCTATGGAGAGAGAACTAAAAGAAGTGCTTCATCTTTACATCTTAGTAAACAGCTATATTGTCTTCTCAGCCACCAGAGCTACATAGATGTTTACCCTTTCAGCCATTCTGAACCCAGAGCCTTCTAGAAATGTGAAAGACCTCCTATCTATCTACCCTCATCAAATCAGAAGTAATTGAATATGAAATATGAAGCCATCTGCTCTCTTCAGTTCATATGGGGTTATTATATACTTAATAACAGTTAAGATAGCAACAGGAAAGACCAAGAGTCTCTTTTCTTTATTAGCAACTGCTTAGGGATTTAAATTTCAGGGGCCTTTATTATTAAAAAAGCATTTCATCAAAATTAAACACACTTGGAGTTGAGTTTCTTTATATATACATTATACATTATGCATCTAAAAATTTTATTCAATGAGTAAATTAAAGTTTACCAGTATTTAGTTTTATATTCATATTATGAGTTTTACTAACTTAAATTGAACAGTAATATTTGCACATAACGAAACATTAAATAGACGAAAGTGTACTGCAGTAAAACATATGCACCTGTCCCACTGTTTTCAGCAGTGCCACTTTTGATACTTCATCCCTCTTTCCAGAAAGACCAGTGTAGACACACGCATTTCTTGTTAAATGTATTCCTAGCTAATTTTCTCTTTGTAATTCTATTCATAAATGAGATATTTTAGCTAAGTTGTTTTCTAGTTTTATATGCAGGTTAATCTTTGATATGTATGTTAGTTTTGTAACCACTGTTACTAAATTAATTCTCTTACTGTTTCTAATTGTGTCCCACCTAATTCCATTGTATTTTTCAGCATTTAATTTTTTAAAAAATATCATAGGCTGACCAATTTAGCATGAGCATTGATGAATTACTTTGTGTTTTGAAATCAAAACATCATGAAGGAAAATATATTTGTGTCAAAATATCCTTTTTATGAATTTGTCTCTGTATCTAGGACATAAAAGGCTTCTATCAAATAACTTTTAATATACATTTGTTGATTGAATGAAAACCAATTTGAAATGAAACTAAAATTGAAAATGAAATGAGAACAAAATCAAGTTTATAAAACTAAAGTGACAGCTGTGCTTAGTTTATGGTGTAATATGTATAGCAGTGTAGGAAATGTGATCCCTCTACTGTAAGATGTAGGAAATCTTAATAATGCAGAGCCTTGCAGGTGTATGTGAATGAGGATGGGGGAGACTCGGGGATAGACAGAGCTTGAATCACAGTCCCGACTGCTTTGTTTCCCATGGGTTGTCAAGATATTTTACTCTTCAGAGTTATTTTGCAAATGATTATCTAGATAATTAACAGGAATCAATTGAAAAGTATTAGAACTTGTAACAGTTTAAGTAACCAAATAAAAAATAAATACACACATATCAATAGTTTTTCTCTATGCTGGCAGTAACCTACTAGAAAGTGTGGGAAATGGAGACCCCACTTCCCAGTAAAGCTTGGTGTGTAGATTTAGGAAATTTTAGTATAAATCTAGGAATAGCCTTAAAAGAAATGAATGAAACCTATGTTAAGAAAACAATATACTTTACAGTGAAATCCATTATGTTCTTGAAAGAGAATGCTGGCTGGCATAAAGATGTCCATTCATTATAGTTTTTATAAAATCCTACAGGAAATTTCTGGATTTTGACAGAATGATTCCAAAGATAATTTTTAAAGAAAAAGCAACAACAAGAAAAGTAGAGAACAGGGGTGCCTGGGTGGCTCAGTTGGTTAAGCATCTAACTTCTGCTCAGGTCAGGATCTCACTGTTTGTGAGTTTGAGTCCTGAATTGGTGAGCTCAAGCCCTGCTTTGGGTGAGACCCGCCCCTCCCTCCCTCCCTCCCTCCCTCCCTCCCTCCCCCTCTCCCTCCCTCCCCCTCTCCCTCTCCCTCCCCTCTCCCTCTCTTCTCTCTCCTCTCTCTCTCTCTCTCTCTCTCTCTCTCTCTCTCTCTCTCTCTCTCTCTCTCTCTCTCTCTTCTCTCTCTCCCCCCCCCTCCCCCCACCCAGGCCCTTGCTCACTTGCGCCCCGCCCTCTCTCTCTCTCAAAAAAAAAAAAAAACAAAAAAAAAACAGTGCTTCTTTTATGAGATATTACATTATATTTTTAAAGTTACAATGATGCGAACACAACTGCACTATTAAAGGTGGATCAATGGAAAGGATACATGTCCCTGAAATAAGAGTTTATTGTATGATAAATGTAGTACTTTAACAATTTAATAAGATTGTTAACCTATGATGATAAGATAGTTGGTTAAATACTTAGGGAAAATTAGATGTATATCCTAACCTTATATCTACATAAGTTTATAGGTAGATTCAAGAGTTGAAAGTGAAACCATCTCAAAAACCTATAAGAAAATGGAGATGTAGGTGGTGAATGTAGAATCTGGTTATTTGTTTTTTTGATGTTGAGTTTTGGGCATTTGCTATATATTTTGGATACTAATCCCTTCTCAGATATATCAGATATATGATTTACATTTTCTCCCATTTTGTGGGTTGCTGTCTCCTATATTGAATGGTGTCTTCTGCATATTTACCAGTTTTTATGAAATCCAATTTTCTGGCTTTTGTTGTTGTTGTTACCTCTGCCTGTGGTGTTGTGTTCAAGATATTGCTGCTAAATCCAATGCCTTGAAAATTTTGACCTCTGTGTTCCTTGTCTTCAAAGGTTTTGTAGTTTTAGTTCTTATATTTAGATCTTTGATCCATTACAAGTTAATTTTTGTATATGGAGTAAGATAAGGATCCAGCTTCATTCTTTGGCTTGTGGATATTTAGTTTTCCCAGCACCATTTATTGAAAAGACTGTCCTTCTCCTGTTGAATAGTCTTGATGCCCTTGTCAAATCATTTGACCATATTATATGAGGGTTCATTTCTGGGCTCTCTAGTCTGTTTTATTCCATTCTATTCTGTTTCTTAGGACAGTACCATATTATTTTGATTATAGTAGTAGGTTTTTAAACCGAGAAATTTAAGACTTCAAACTTTGTACTTTTCCCCCCAATATTGTTTTGGCTATTTGGGGTCCCTTGTGATTCTGTATGAATTTTGGAATGAAATTTTTTTTTTTTGCAAAAAATATTGGGATTTTTGTAGGAATTTCATTGAAGCTGTAGATTGCTTTGGGTAGTATTGACATCTTAATATTAAATCTTCCAGTTCATGAACACAGGGTGTTTTTCCACTTATTCATGTCTTTAATTTTTTTCAGCAGCATTTTACAGTTTACAGTATATGTCTTTCATCTCTTTGACTAAGTTTATTCCTAAGTATTATATTTTTTTGATGTTGTTATAATATTTATTTCTTAACAAGAAGAAAGTAGAGGTACTTTTTGTTCAAAAATAATGAAATAAAATTAATTCTCATCTAATCAGAAGAGACTTTTATCATTTTTTCATTAATAGTAATATCTTTGAGTATCCAATGATATGGAAAAAAACAATAACATACAGCGAATTGGAAAATACAAGATATAAAACTGAATAGAATGACTCCAGTTTTGTTAAAATAAAACATTTCGTGCATATAGAAAAATATATGTAAGGAGTATGTTTAAATGTTAATAGCAAACAGTCACTACATTTGTGGAAAATTTTATTTTTAAAATTTTCTTCCAAATTTTTTATAATAGATGTGATTTTTTTTTTAACTTAGAAAAAAATTGTGCGTTTAAAAAAAGGCACGGTTACCTGGATGGGGTTAGATAAGCTGTGGACTCATTAGCAAATGGATGAAGTGGATTGAGAGGGTCTAGAGCTGGCAGGGTGGATTTGCTTGTTTTAAGAAAGTTTGGCAAAACCAAGCCTGTCTATGTGGGTGTCAGTGGTGAAGAGCCAAAAAGCAAGCATTTATAATTGTAGAATATAATATTTAAGGCTGTTTGTAAAGGAGCTTAACATTTTATTTCAAAGGACTACTATGCATTATCTTGTTTTATGATTCCTGTGGGTTAATTACACTAGATATTTTCTACGTTTTGTAGATGAGAACATTTCCAGAAAAACCAATATTCATAGGGTTGTATAAAAGTCTCTCTAGCCACAGAATGACAGTGCTGGAGGATAGTCTTAATAGTGCTAGATTAGCGGGGGAACTTGCCGATGGCCTAGATTTATAAATTTAAAGGGCAAATTGGTATAGAAATATGCAAAACCTTTTTGTCTAACCTGCTTTTTTTGAAAAGCCCAAATGTAATTTGAGCAAGTGATATTTTGGGTTACTTGCAGATTAGTTGTCTCATTTAAGGTTAATTTTGACCAATGGTTCTTACATGAAATCTTTGACTCCTTTTAGAATGTAACATGAGCTATGAGCCCACTCCTCAGAAAAATGTCCTTTGCATTTATGCATACACAGAGATTTGCACATGATTTCAGGGAGGTTGCATACCTCCTGATTTCTATCCATTGCCACTTCTAGGAGCTCTTGATCACAGGTTTAGAACCTCCAATTTAGAATCTACCTAGATGTTAATTGAGGAAGAAAGGAAAACGTAGGAGAAAGTCTACGTTTTAATTTTAGATAGATTATCTCAAGAAAATTGTTTTTGATACTGGTTTTACAGCAGGCTTTATGCTTAGACATTTGTCCACTAAGTTTCTAGCTTGTTGGTTTTAGTGTTGTTAAAAATATTTTATACTGAGTTCTTTTTCCAGTTGCTTTGGTGTCCATGGTCCTTGCAATGAATTTTTCATTTAGTGAATGCTAATTTTTTACTATCCTTAAATTAGTACATTTCAGAGTAGAAATTATGTGAAGCATATAAAAAATCTTGAGTAACTTCATTTATATATACTTCCATGTGTATATATATGGAAGGTTTGATTTTAGAAACAGTCGTGTATTTTTATTTTCTATTTTACTTATTTTAAAATAATAAAAAGTGTTATATTTTCAACAGGAGAATCTTATTTACAGTGCTGATCCAGAATCCTTTGAAGTAAATACTAAAGATATGGACAGTACATTGAGTAGGGCATCTAGAGCAATAAAAAAGACTTCAAAAAAGGTGAGTCATAGTGAGCTTATTATTTAATATGTCTCCAAGATGTATTTTTCAGAGTATATTAAAATTATATTGCCACAGACATCAGTGTAAGGATAGTCTGTATAGCAGAGCTGTTTTCTTGGTTCTAGGAAATGGCCCATAGAGGTAACAAGTTTTATTCCAGCATGTTCTATAGCGCTTGTTATCCCTTCCATTGATAGTGATACTTCTGTGACCTGTGCTTCAGTAGAAATGTACTGATGGTGGGGCGCCTGGGTGGCTCAGTCGGTTAAGTGGCCAACTTCGGCTCAGGTCATGATCTTGCAGTCTGTGAGTTCGAGCCCCGCGTCGGGCTCTGTGCTGACAGCTCAGAGCCTAGAGCCTGTTTCGGATTCTGTGTCTCCCTCTCTCTGACCCTCCCCCATTCATGCTCTGTCTCTCTCTGTCTCAAAAATAAATTAACGTTTAAAAAAAAAAAATTAAAAAAAAAAAGAAATGTACTGATGGTGGCTTAGATGCAGATATGTGTGCACTCATCTTAAATATTGTCTCAGATATTTTTCAGCAAAGGGCACATGACAGAGTCAGGAGACCTCGGATCTATTCCTGACCTTACGTATGTTTCAGTCTTCTAATGATGAAGATCACTTCCCTTCTTATCAGAGTTGAGGACTATGTAAGAATGTTGGTAATGGGCTTTTAAAAAGTAGAACTAGCATTTTAATATTTTAAGCAAAATTTGCTGCCATCATCTGCTAAACTTACAATTTTCTGTTGTTTGCTTTTGAGGGGAGGCTTTCTCCTTTATTTAACTATCTTTGTATCTCCAAGCATTTAATGTGTATGATATATAGTAGATAAACATGCTGAATAATGATTCAGTGAGCTCCTTCACTTTTTAATAAATAAGTTGAGGTTCGTGTGGCCTTGGGTTAGAGATTTCATGAGTAAATTTTAGCAAAATCAGATAAAAACCCAGATTTCTCCTCTTTGCAGACCCTGTTTTCCCTCCTACCTTTTTTCTCCCATTGACTATGGTCCTTTATGAATGCAGAATGGAATAGTCTACAGTATACTACCACAACTTTCCACTGTTTTGTCCAAAGAGATTCTAATTCTGCCATATAATCTTTGTAGAAAATCTTCATGTGTATTTGGCTTTGTTTATGTTCTTACCAGTTATATTAGATTTATTAGGCTTAATTTATTAGGCTTAATTAATTGTAACTTGTTTTAACTGTAGGTTACAAGAGCGTTCTCTTTCTCCAAAACTCCAAAAAGAGCTCTGCGAAGAGCCCTTATGACATCCCAAAGCTCAGTGGAGGGAAGAAGTCCTTCCAGCAATGACAAGCATGTAATGAGTCGTCTGTCTAGCACATCATCATTAGCAGTAAGTGACTTTGATCTAATGGGCTAAATGACTTACTCACATTTATGGAGTTGGTATGGAGTTTGTTAACTTTTTGAAGATGGAAATGTTAATACCTCTATTTTTTTTTTTAATCTCTAAACTTCTAACTTGTTTATTGGGTAAAGGTAACTGAGAAAAACTTCACTTAATGAACTAGAGACATAGAGTGTAGTTTGATATGAAATTTTATTGGGATTGAGATACATTAAAAAACCTCTCAGAAAAGAAACCTATTTTAATGAGTCCCATCACTTTAACTCATGTAAATAATGATGGTTCTGTTTATGTAGATTGGCTCCAATAAGATAGCAGAGATTGAGGGTTTTTTTTAAAAACCTAGTTCTGTGACAAGTAGAATATAAACTCTGAAGCTGAAGGATGATATGGATTCTAAATTCATGTGTATATTTTTAAATGTTTCCTGAATAATTCAAATTTCTAGTGGTGTTAGATGTATTTGATATTTAATATTGGGGACATTTCTAACATTCTAAGTATGTGAGTGATGTATTTGTTCTTTGTAAAATTATTATTGATCTAACCTACTAAGGTTAACAAAAGCAAGTAACACTTCTTTTTTTTAAGTTTGTTTTTTTTTTTTTTTTTTTTTTTTATGTTTTATTTTTGAGAGAGAGAGAGAGAGAGAGTGAGTACCCGAACATAAGCAGGGGAGGGGAAGAGACAGAGAGCGAGACATAGAATCTGAAGCAGGCTCCAGGCTCTGAGCTGTCAGCACAGAGCCCGACCCGGGGCTCAAACTCACAAACCTGTGAGCTCATGACCTGAGCTGAAGTTGGCGCTCAACCAACTGAGCCACCCAGGCGCCCCAAGTGACTGTCACTTCTTAGTTGTGTGTCCTTCAGCAAGTTTCTTTTTCTCTTATCTTCATTTTTGCAGCTGAGAAAAAAAGAGGTTAATAGTACTTAACCATATAGTGCTATTATAAGGATTAAATACACACACACACACACACATATATATATGATGTGATTTTATATGAGAGGCAATTTGAATAGTGGTTAAGAGCATGAACTCTGGAACTCACATGTTCAAATCCTGGCTCAGCTATTTGCTAGCTGTAGGACTTTTGGCAAGTTATTTAAGATCTCTCTGTTTCAATTTCACTATTAGTAAGATGAATTTAAAGTAGTAGCTGCAAGGATTATATAAGTTAATATATGAGAAGTGCTTTGAACAGTACCTGGCACATCATGAATGGTCTAGAGTTTTATGAGTGGTCACCTCTTATATAAAATTTATAGATAAGGTACATAATATTCAATAATTCTTATTTTTTTTAAAGCCAATTAAGTCTTGGTTAATACATCAAAGACTTACAGTTGAATCTATGAGTATGTTTATAAAAATTTTGGATGAAGGTTAGCCTTCCAATGATAATATGAATTTGTGCAAAGAAATTTGATAAATGAAAATGAATTAAAATGGACAAAATACAGTTAGGCCAAAGTACTATCCCTTGTTTACTTCCTGCATCTATAGTAACTATTATAAACATTTCTCTTCAAATGAATATAATTGGACTTTACAGAAAATTTTTAGAAAATTATTTATAGTTTTGTCACTCCTATGTAGATAATATAAGAAGTACCTAAAATATCTTTAAGACATTCATGTCCTCTTCTCAATTGCTTATTTCTGTTCTAACAGATTGCCCATTTTGTTTCCACAAGCAATACAGTTGGATTTACTAAGTATGCTTATGTACAGTGCTCAAACTCTACTGGTGGGCGCTCTCAAAACTCCTGGTTTTGATCTGTACATCATTCTACCTCACAAGCTAGCTTTTCAGAGATACTAGACGGAACTGTTGATTTTTCAAATTTGCAAAAAAGTCCTATCCAAGTCATCTTTGACATTTGTGAAGAATTAGGAGATATGCCAGCCAGTAATGGAAACAAGCCTCGTGAAGTTTAATGTGAGCTTATTAGCTATTTGAAATGTGTATTTGTGAAAAAAGAAAGTATTCTTTCTTCATTGAATATTAGGTGGGTGGGGACTTTTGAATTCACAACTTTATACCTTCTTTGAATCCACAACAGTTTAGGCTTATTAGAGTTTGTGCTATGTGTTATGTGTATTGACACATAAAGATATTTTTTGCTAGGTAATTTACTCTTAAGTCCAGAAAAAAGTCAATTCCATTAGAAATTTTCCTGTTTATGAAAATGATCATTTTAAAGAATAGTAATAATTGTGATCTAAAATGGATTTTTATTCCAAATCTGATTCTTAATCTTAGATTTATGGCACTTACATAAAATTTTGCTTTTTAATATGGCAGATCATAAATGTTTCACCTAAAAATAAAGTAAGCTTTTATACTATCTACTTAAATCATCTTTGTTATCACTTGAATGGCAGTACTTTACCACCCCAGCTCTTTAAGCACTACATTTTACTACCTTGTTGATGAGAACTTACAGCCAGCTACCTGTGGACTCTTAGTATGGTTAGCCATTCATGTATGTTAAAATAAAGTAGTAGCTTTCTTTAGAACTCATTTTGATTTATACCCACTCTTAGATTTTGGCTGTTCTTGTGCATGTTTTTTTGTTATTGTTGAAAATTCTGAGGATATTTAACTTTGACCTCTGAAACCATAAGTTTAGATAGCTTAGTAACTTAATCTCTATTATAAGAAGTGCTGCTATTTTGCTTTTTATATGGAGCAAACTTATACACATACACACACACACACACACACACACACACACACCTATGTATGGGTTGCGCACATGATACAGACTCTCTAGGAGTGTATGACCTTTAATCAGAGAGAATTATTTCTCATGAAGTAATTTCACTCCTCTGAATTTTGCTTTATGATTAAGAAGAAACTACTAGGGTTTGTTTTTTTACCTCAAAAACTTACTAATTTATAAACTTTTAAAATAACCTGAAGTTATTTTAGTACCTTCCTAGCAGTAAGCCAGTATCTATTCCATTTGAGTTAATATGTAGTTAACTAGTCCATTTTTTTTTTTCAGAATGCTAAAATAGTTTTATCTTTTCTCCCTATCCCCCTCCCCTAATTTAAATTCTTTTATTTATTTGAAGAGTTTAGAATTTTCAGATGTTTTTCAATTAATTGTATTAATTTTAAAATGATATGCATGATCCTAAACTGTGTTATAATTTTTTAAAAGAAAACTTTTAAGTATAAAATATTTGTCTTGTTTTTACAGGGTATCCCATCACCCTCCCTTGTCAGCCTGCCTTCCTTCTTTGAAAGGAGAAGTCATACTTTAAGTCGATCTACAACTCATTTGATATGAAGCTTAAAAAATCTTAATTTAGAGCAACTTATAAACACTTCATACTTAAACTGACTTAAATGGTACTTGTCATTAGCACTTGGTGAAAGCTGGAAAGAATGTAGGTAACACTAAACTATGCCATTTGATTTTCTTCTTTAAAGTGTAAGGTTAACCTCTTACATTTTTGTAGGTAATTCATGTAAAAAATTATATTGATTTAGATGTAATTTTTCTCTTCCCTCGAGTCCTTCATTCAAAGACCAATAATTTAAGTTATTCACGATATTAGTAGCTTTGCAACTTGATAACAGTAAATAAATTTTATTGGTGGATGCGAAATACCGCTGTGAATCTCTTTGTATATAGTGTCAATGAATGAATTTTTGGAAATACCTATTTGTGTATCTCAATTTGTGAAGAAATTAAGTGATATCACAGTACTTACTAGATAAAAAACCACAGATTCCTGATTAATAGTGGGGACTTGTTTCACATGTGCTATTTGAAGTAGTTGTTTAACTGCTTCTGTTGCAGTTTATTTTATTCTCAAGTGTTTTCGAGATCTAGAGTGGATTTTTAAAGATTTGCTCTTATTAATAAGAATAATGGTTAAAGGAGATTGTTTCAAAATACTTTTGCAAATTGAGATAAGGACAGAAAGATTAAAGAATAATGTATATTTTGTCAAACATGATATTAGGGTATACTTATAACTTTTTCAGAGACCATATATTTTCGGTGATTTTAGCCACTAGCAAATCTTCACTTAGTTTGATAGTGTGTGAAATTTTATTGTGAAGGATAAGACCATGGGGGAAGTTGTGGGATAGAGTGTTTATACTTTTTATGAAATAATTCTAAAGTTGGCACCAGTTTTACTAATTTGCTGTAAAATACATAGATATGTGTATGGTCTACCTTTTATTTTGGTCCTATAATTAAATGTAAAATCAAAATACATTTATTTGCTGTTGTAAAATATTTTTCAAACCCTGATGTTAATTTTCACAATAGTTTTTGTTTTTTTTTATAGTCAGTGATAACAAAATAATCAAGTTCCTATGAATAAATGCACTTTTAGTTCCTATCTGTAGGGAGTACTGCAAACATTTAATTGTCATGTAACAATTTCAATCATCTCCTTTATTAGTATAACTGACTATATAGATTTTTTTCTGTGCCACATATTTGCCATTTTTAAATAGTAAATGACTATTGATGTATTTTAAAAGCAGTGTATTGGTAAGAACTTTGTAAATAAATACTTAAAACTCAAGTATATTTTGTTTCATGTTTTAAACAATTCCTTTACACAGATTTTCATAGGTCGGTATGAATGCTTGCATCTACCTCTGCTCTCATATATTTGCTTGCGTATTTATTTACCTATTCCTTTCTCCGTTAATATTTTTGACCATTACATCTACTGAGCTTTATGTAGGATGACAGCTTTTAATCTAGAATCTATTTTGCAGAATGGGTGTAGTGAATCCTATGATAGTTTATATAAAATTTTGTGTTTATGTGCATGTATGCATTTTTCTGGCGGAAATTACACAGCTTTTATCATTTTATTAGAAATGGAGCTGTGATTCCCTCCAAAAGTATGGTGTTTCCAGTGAGAGAAAATAACCTGAGATAAGGCATGAAGGTGGAAACGTTTTGGATGAACACAGGCAAAATATTAGCAGGTAGTTAATTTTAACTTCAAAAGGAATGCCTCTAGTTTTTCTCATGATACCTGCTCTACAACTAGTATTTTTGTTATATCCCCGTTATCAATTAAAGACTGTTTGTATGGGGGTGCATGGGTGGCGCAGTCAGTTAGGTATCCACTTTCGACTCAGGTCATTATCTTATGATTCGTGAGTTCAAGCCCCACATCAGGCTGTCAGCACAGAGCCCACTTCACATCTGCTTCTCTTTCTGCTCTTTCTTCTCTCTCTCAAAAATAAATAAACATGAAAAAAAAAAGACTATACTTAATCTGTTAAGATGCTTTATCATGTATGGATATTAAATATAATTAAGCTTTCCTTCTCTATTGAGAACATGTTTTATTTATTGATCTTTAATCAGTTACATTACAGTAATACATTTTGTAATGTTAATCTATTCTCGTATTTGGAGGCTACACCATATAATTTTCCACATGAGGTATTAAACATAGAACCATAACAATAAAGAATCACATTTATGAAAGAGATGTAAGAAAATGTTAACTATATAACAAATTTGAAAATCTGGAGGACCTAGACAAAGTATAGCCAAAGTTGACTCAAGAGGAAGTAGAGAATTCTAATGGCCCAATAAATAGCATAAGTTAAATATGCACTGCTAAAAAAAGATGCAAATTCCAAATGATTTTAAAGCTGAGTGCCAGCATTTAAAGACTACTTAATGTATAGTAATAGTCATACTTTGCAGAATTAAAAAAGATTGTCGGCTATCCAGTTCATTTTGTGAAGTTAACATAAACTTTATATTAACGTTTTAAAAGGATAATGTAAGAAAGAGAAGTACTGATTAATTTCAATTATGAATATAGAAGCTAAATTAAATAAATTATTAACAATTAAGTCTAGAAGTATAATTAAAATAACAGTCCAACCAAATATATGACCACTGGACTGATTAATAAACATGGTAAGTCTAGATCGACATAATGATCATGGTAAATGGAACATACTTCTCTTGACTGAAGGAAGAAGGATCAGTCGTGTGACATACAACATGATTACAGGATAATGGTGCATTACATTGATTTGAAATCTGAATATATCCTCATCTATTGCTTTAGCCTTCTTAGACTAAAACAGTTTGATTCAAGTTTATATCTCAACTCAGTACCATTAGGGAGCCAAAATGGGAATCAGTTTCCTAGATGGCTGCAATATTAATGCTAAAGAGCCTTTTGAATTGTTTTAGGGGTTTTACTGCATCAAATAGTGTTCTTTCAAGAATACAAATGTGGTTCAACATTTGGAAGTTTACCAGTATGACTTATTGACAGTTTATAGGAGAAAAAAAAAAAATGACATCAATATTTTCTATAAGGTCATTTAGTAAAACTCAGCCACTGTTCTTCATAAAATTCCAACTAAGGACTTTTGGGCAATATGACTAAATACATTCAGAGTGGGTGTCCTTCTAATAGAAAAATTAAACGTTTATGAAATATTTATTTACTTAGGAAGCAAGTGCAAGCAGGGGAGGGGCAGAGAAAAAGAGAGAGAGGGAGACAGGATCCTGAAGCAGTCTCTGCGCTATTAGCACTGAGCCTTAGCAGGGCTTGAACACACAAGATCGTGATCTGAGCCGAAGTCGGTTGCTTAAACAACTGAGCCAGCCAGGCTGAAATATAATTTAAAAATAACTTTAGTGTATAACTGAGGTTAAAAGAAAAATATGGAAATCTCCAGGTGTGGGAAATTGATAGAAATCTAAGCCAATCAATCAAATAGAGGTTTGTGTTTGTGGTGTGTAAATGACAAGTTGTGTCTAGAATGTATGTGCATATACAAAGGGTTAAGAATGACCAATCAGTTGAAGGAGTGAGCGAACTTACTCTATCAGAAACAAGGTTTATTATAAAACTAATAATCAGGGGCTCCTGGATAGTTGAATCAGTTAAGCGTCCAACTCTTGGTTTTGGCTCAGGTCATGATTTCACAGTTTGTGAGATCAAGCCCCTGCGTTGGGCTCTGTGCTGATAGATGGAAACTGCTTGGGATTTTGTGTCTCTGTCTCTCTCTCTCTGCAACCCCCCTTCAAAATAATAAACATTTCACAAAAATAACTAGTAGTCAAGACAGCGAGATATTCGAAGGCTCAGTGCACTGAGCACAAATAAATTAATGGATCATAATTGAAAACCAATAAACTAACAAAAGTGGCACTTTAAAACAGTGAACACAGTGAACACATTATTCAATAAATGGTGCTGAGGAAAATAGGTATCTTTTGTCTTTAAAGAGAAAAATCTAATATCTTCACACTCTATACAAAATGAATTCCAAGGGAATTAGAGATGTAAATATGAAACGTGAAACTAAAAATTTTACTAGATAATATAGGAGAGTAATCTGTCTGGGGCTGGAAAATGTTGCTTAAATGTGTCACTATGTTTAAGATAATTATAGTAAGAAAGACTGATAAATCTGCATTAAAATTAGGAACTTCTTGTCCTGAAAAGACATCATTAAGAGCAAAAGTCACGGAGGAGATGTTCACAATACACATAGCTGATAAAGGACTCATCTAGAAGTGGATTATAAAGAACTAAAAAGCCAAAAATATTAGACATCCCTGTAGGAAAACAAGCATTTCATAAGTGAAAAAATGAAGTGGTTAATATTGCTGGATCATATGGTAGTTCTATTTTTAACTTTTGAGGTACTTCCATTCTGCTTTCCATCGTGGCTGCATCAATTTACATTTCCATCAATAATTCACAAGAGTTGGCTTTTCCCCACATTTTTACCATCTCTTGTTATCTTTTACCTTTCTGATAATAGCCAATTCTAACTGGTATGAGAGGATATCTCATTGCATTTAAATTTGCATTTTCTTGATAATTAGTGATGTTGAGCACATTTTTATACCTGTTAGCCACCTGTATGTATTTGGAAAATGTCTATTCAGGTCCTCTACTCAGTTTTAATTGGATTGTTTTCTTTCTTTGCTATTGAGTTGTATGATTATACATTTTGGATATTACCTCATCAGCTACATGATTTGCAGATATTTTCTTGTATTCATTAGATTGCCTTTTCATTTTGTTGATAGTTTCCTCTGCTGTGCAGAAGCTTTTTCATTTGATGTGGTCAAAGCTTGTGTATTTTTGCTTTTACTGGTTGTCTTTGCTTTCAGTATCAAATCCAAGCCTTACCAAGACCAGTGTCAGGGAGCTTACCACCTATGTTTTCTTCTAGGAGTTTTATGGTTTCAGGTCTTCCATTCAAGTCTTTAATCCATTTTGAGTTAATTTTTTGTGTATGTTGAAGATAGAGGTCTAGTTTGATTCTTTTACATGTGGCTCTCCAGTTTTCCCAACACTGTTTATTGAAGAACCTGTCCTTTCCTCACTGTATAGTCTTAGCTCCTTTGTTGTAAGTTAATCAACCACATATGCATGAGTTTATTTGTGGGCTCTTCATTTCTTCCATTGAGCAATGTATGTTTTTATGCCAATGCCATACTGTTTGTGTTACTGTAGCTTTGTAATATAGTTTGAAATTGGAGGCCGGGGGTGATGGCTCCAGCTCCATTCTTTTTCAAGATTCCTTTGGCTATTTGGGTCTTCTGTGGTTCCATATAAATTTTAGGATTGTTTCTTCTTTTCTTGTAAAAAAATGCCATTGTAATTTTGATACAGACTGCATGATGTCATGATTGCTTTGGATAGAGTGGACATTTTAACAGTATTAATTCTTTCAGTCCATGAGCATGGAATATCTTTCCATTTATTTGAATCTTCTTTAGCTGCTTTTATTAATGTCTTGTAGTTTCAGTGTACAGATCTTTTACCTCCTTGGTTAAATTTATTCCTAGATACTTTATTCTTTTTAATGCATCATTCCCTCCTTTTATAAAAAGCCTTTCCTCCTTTGGCTTTTGTGTCACTACTTTTTTCCCTGCTACCTGTTGAGCTACATCTCAACAGATCTCTTTAAGTGCATAAAATAACCTTTTCCCATCCTTTATATGTAGATGCTCCCCAAATAATCCATCTTTGGTTCTTATTTCTTTGTTTCTTACATACACTATACTATTTTATGTATGTATGTATGTACGTATGTATCTCTATCTCTACATCTATGTCCATGTATCTATAAAACTGTATCTATTTATAATACATCCCCTGATTTAAAACCATCTCACACTTTGTAGTTTTAAATCTGAGGTCTCTTCTCCTTCCTTCACCCCTGTAATACTGCTTTTTTTCTCTACAGCTTTCTGTGAATGGCATTACCATCCACACTGTCACCTGAGCCCGACACCTGAGAATCATCCTATGTTTTGGCTTGTCTCTCTTATTCTTCATAGTCAGCCAGCTGATCCCACATCTTTAGGGTCTTATAAATGAATCCATGCCCTCATCTCTATTCCAACTGTTATGCTTTATTTCAGGCATACATGACTTTCTCCTGGATTTATGTGGTAATCTAATCCACTCTTAGCTTCAGATCCGCAAAAGCAGAATGTGGAACAAACAAGACTTGTATTCAAGGTGGTGGTGGTGGGGGTGGGGGGGGGGGAGGTTTGTTGTTTTTGAGGTGGTTTGTCTTGGGGAGTAGCAATGAAGAAACAGAGGGAAAGCCAACACAGTTTGCTTTATCAAGTTGGCCACTTGATAAAGTGAAAAAATTTTATTTGTTGTGTGAAAGGGGGAAGCACTGATTCCTCTGCTTCCATCCCCAGTCTTTTTAGGTTAGGTTTCCAGCAGTTTCAGGCAGCATGTGCATGAATGTCAAGCAATTTTGACACCACAAAGCCTCAGAAATGGCCTGGGGCAGAAGTGAGGTAGGTAGCACATACTCCAGGAATGGCTTCAGTAAGACAGAGGGGTTTTGAGGTAGATTAGGAAGTGTCTGATTTCCCTTCTCACTGATATTTTTCTTCTCCTTCTGTGGTCCATCCTTTAGAGCCAGAGTAATCTTCCCAAGCCTGTTTAAAACGTTGTGATGTCTCTGCTAGAGACTTCCAGAAAAATGTAGGCTTCTTAGCATATTACAATGGTCCTCCCTTTATGATCTGCCCCCATTCTACCTGCTTAGGGCCCTCACTCACCACTTCCTCTAGGAAACCTTCCCAGAACATTCCTCACTCTTATTCTGGCTCCTTATCTATACTGTACCCTCTTCCTAGAATGCCCATCCTCTCCTTTTTTGCTGAAATATTCTCTCCTTTAAGAAGCCTTCCTTGTCACTCTATATCTCAGGCTAGGTTAGTTCCCCTTCTGCATGTTCTAGCAGCATTCTGTGTTTGTTTGCCTTCATCACAGTACTTATATTTTGTTACTTTTCAGGGGTCGAATTTATCTGTTAAACTAGATTGTCAATTCCTAGCACAGAACCTGACAGGTAACAGATGCTCACTAACTTGAAATTGTTCCAGTATATCGGGGAAAGTGCACCAGCTATATCACTGATGTGAAGAATAACCACATTCAGTGTATGTCTAAATACCTTTGGGGTTTTAGTTCCTCTCAGCAGGTATAAATTGAACATGTTCCTGTTAGCTGTGCCATAGGAAGATGCAGATTGTAAACATCGTATGGAAGAGTGTTAGGTAAAGCGAAGAGAAAGGGAGCAGCTCTGACGTGCTGCAGTGGTCCAGAGAGCAGTCTTGTTGTTCCTGATGGAAACTGCTTGGCTGATCGCCTGCCTGGAAGAAGCGAGAAAGCTGATAACCTCCGTGGCAATCCATCGGAGGGATTGTTTCAGCCATCCACATACACTGCCTCCACATGCTGAAGCTAGAAGAGCAGCCACAGGAGCCTGGATGAAATCGGGCTGCGGGCCAAGATCATTTTTGCAGAGTTTGAAAATGTGACATAAGGCACTAATATCGTACCTCCCCAGGATTTGAGCCTCGCTGCCAAGAGGAGTGGCGTTGCTGGAAATAACCCTGGGAAAGTGTGGCAGAGACCTGGGAAAATATTGTAGGCTGTGAGATTATTTTTCACTTCCAAATAAATCTGCCAGGCTGAATTCATTTGCAAAAGAATAGATTAAGCTTGATTTGTTTGGCTTTTGTGGTTTCAACTTCCCTAGAATTAATTCATGCCAAATTCATTATAACTTTATTTTTTTTAAGCAAAGAACTGTATAATTTTCTACTTGATTAAAAAATAATAAATGCTTATACTATTTCTGGTTTTAGTGTTTCTAATGGTTACTTCCCTAACTTTAAATAATAGAAAACACTGCTGTTTCTTCAACTGTCAGCTTTAGGCATTATTTGTCAGCTGAACTTCTGACAGGCTGAAAAATACTTCATCTACGTAAGCCCCCAGCTTCCACCTCCACTTTAAAACAGTTGTTATTTTTGTTTTATTTCTTTATTCTACCAGGTGGAACAGCATCTCCTAATTCCCAATGATTGTAGATAATATTAAACTTATGGGGTGCTTACTGTATGCTGGGACCCATTCTAAATACTTCATTAACTCATTTATCCTCACACTGGACCTAAGAAATCAAGATGATTTCCCCCATTTTCACACATGGAAACTGAGGCACAGAGCAGTTATGTAACTTGCACAAGGTTACAAGTTAATAAGTGGTAGTGCTGGGATGACCTTAATATCTGTGCTATTAATTATTACGCTCTTCCCACAGAGGAAGCTCTTAGAATGCCTGCCTGCCTTCCACCCGGTCATATCTACTAACCCCCCCCCCCCCCCCCCCCCCCCCCCCCAGGCCTTACCGCTCTTTTTCCTTTTCATTCCCCACACATCCTGTTCACCTATAGCGAAACATTAAATTCTTTTTACTCAGTGGCTCTTCTCCCCGCAGAGGAAGCCCTCGTACCCTCGTGCGCCTGAGTTCTGGACGTGAAAGTGCAGCTCCCCCAAGCCCGGGCGTTGGAGGTGAGAAGGTAGTGCAGATGGTGGGCGCGCTGCTTCGTCTGGGGCTCCGTCGTGGCAGGTGCCCTGGGACAGAGGGCTTCATGGAGGACGCTGGGGGCTGGTGATGCAGGTTGAGAGCATTAAACAGGCCGCGCTGAGATTAACTAGATGGTGTCAAGATGGTAGCAGTTACATTCTGTCACATTCTGTTAACATTTAAAAAAAATTTTTTTTTTAATGTTTATTTATTTTTGACACAGAGAGAGACAGAGCATGAATGGGGGAAGGGCAGAGAGAGAGGGAGACACAGGATCGGAAGCAGGCTCCGGGCTCTGAGCCATCAGCCCAGAGCCCGACGCGGGTCTCGAACTCACGGACCGCGAGATCATGACCTGAGCTGAAGTCGGACGCTCAACCGACTGAGCCACCCAGGCGCCCCTGTTAACATTTTTAAGTTTTGCAGATGTGCTTTATAGGTGAATTCAAAGTTTGAACATTAATGCACAGCGTTCACGTTGTTAGGATGGAGTGAATACTCTCCATTGTAGAGGCAAATAATGTTAGGATTATAAATCTGCGTTTTAACCAATCAAAGAACGATCCTCGTATCCAGTTCAAATGGGTTTCCATTTCTTCAGCAAGGCCTCTTCCAACTGCTGAAAATCATGCCATATTTTAGTTTACATGCTTTGGGGGACATGCCTTTCTTGTAAGGCTCTTTCCCCATGTGTTCCTCTCACCTGTCCCCACACCCACAACCTCCTCACCCCCATCTCGCAGAGTGTTGTTCAGTAGAAGAATTTTAACTAATCAGTCTTCAGCACCCGAACTTCCCATCTTCCTTACCATAATATATAATAATTTAAGGCAATGCAAGACCCCAAAACACCTTTATAACTATGAGAACAAAGTCAAATTATGTTCAAGATTAATTTTAATACAAATTATTTTAAGCTAGGACTATAGACCTTTGTGATAAATATATTTATTGCCCTACCACATTACATACACAGCACACAAAAAGATAAAAGATAACAATGGCAAAAAGTAGAAATGGTAAGATGAATCTAGGATTGAGGCGGTGACTCAAAGTGCCTGCAAAGCGTCTGGAACATTTGTTAGAAGGGCACCACACATTTTGTTCTGAACATCTTAACAGCTGAGCAATAGCCAATTCCCCACTGAAGGACCATTTCCTTCAGTGAATGCAATATGAAAACGAACAATTCGCTGTGGAGAAGACCTATTTCTGGAACAAATACTGGGGCAAGTTACAACTTCCTGTGGGCTCTGGTAAGGAAGGCATGTTTCATGTTGGAGTATGATGTACTCCCTAACTTATTTAAGTAATGATAGCAATGTGATGCATATGGGAGTTGTAGAAACAGGAACAGACAGAACTCGATAGGGTACAATTAGAAGCAACTTCATTCTCCTGCTCCCCATACTGCAATCACTATCCATTTAATACCTGTGGATTTTCCCCATGCCTTTTTTTGAAGTTTAGGACATGGTTCGTTGGGTTTTCTCATCATCCTCAGAACATGAAATGTTTCCATTCACTTTTGGTCACTAGAATAGTCTCCTTTTTGTCTGGTATGATCTGTCCACTAAATAATTGGGAGGGAACTCACAAACTTGGAATTCTCCCTGAGGAGGAAAGAGTTTGAACCCCACATTAGACACCTTAACTTTTAAGACCCACACCCAAGAGACAACTTCCTTTGAAATTGAACTTCCCCTTCCTCCTTCCAAGTTGGGCTGGACGTCGGTAGTGGTAAAGGAGGAACAACGTCTTGTATCTTGCTTGTTTCCAGGTCCTGAAATTTTCTTTCTCTCCTTTACTACACTCTGCCCCCCTAACCCCTGTGACTAAGTTTGGGATTGTTCTTATCTGGGGAAGGGAGAAGAAGCTGGGTCAGGAAGCATCTTACCTGGCAGGGCTGTGACCATGCTGTTGGTGCAAGTGTGGGTATTGTCCCCTGCTGTGTGGGCTTTCCATGGGCTCTTCTACCTCCGGTGGCTGATCCTTCAGGGTGTGTCGGGCACCTGTCCTCTGTGCCCTCCACATTCCAGGAAACACATGTCAAGCTCTCTAAACGTTATCCTCAAATCTCTTTTTTCTCCAAGCTTGAGGTAAAGGACAAACATCCTTCTTCACGCCAAAGGAGGGGAAGAGAAAATGTCACAGCACTGGTAGGTTTTCTTCATTCACCTCTTTTACAAAATCTTTTTTTTTTTCCTTTTTAAAAAATGGTTACATATTTTTGAGAGAGAGACAGAATGTGATCGGGGGAGGGACAGAGAAAAAGGGAGACACAGAATCCAAAGCAGGATCTAGGCTCTGAGTGGTCAGCACAGAGCAGGGCTTGAACTCATGAACGGTGAGATCATGATATCATGACCTGAGCCAAAGTCGATGGACTGACTGAGCCACCCAGGCGCCCCTACGAAACTCTTTTATACCTTTGATGTGGTATTCATCTCAAGGTAGAAAAATCAGCTTCTTGGTGGCCTCTGTTGAACCAGATTCAAAAAAGAGTCCCATTTTAATACTTTGTTATATTTTAAATAAAGTTCTGCAGTATAAGTGGATGAGAAATATAGTTAAAGTTCCTTTTTACTTTGAGGACCAAAACAATGTGGTTCATGTGTAAGGTACTCTGCTGGCCGGGGTAGATGGCATTTCATTCTATTGATTTATCTCGTTTTCCCATTTAAACTACAAAAATGGATACATATTCATTTTTGAGAGATTAGAAGCATTAATGAACAAAAAATATTTTAAAACGACTGTCCCATCTTTCAGAGATAGTTACTATTAACCTTGGCTTATATGCTTTCATATTCTTCTCACACTGTAGTGGATATGTCTTGCCTTCTGAATCTCGCTATCCAAATCTTTGTTTAAATGATATAACCTTTTTCCCCCCAAAATCCACTATCTGAAAAGAGAACTTGTTACAGCAAATCCACATTGTCACAGCAGAAAAACTGCTTGATTTGTGCATAAAATCAGAGGAGCAAACAGAGCACATGGCAGTGGTTCTCGCCTCTTGCTTTGATCATCCTGAATCCTGTGCTCGCATGGTTGAACCATGTTGTGTGTTATCTCATCAGATTCCCCACATTATTACATGAAAATGTCTCTAAGAATGCTGAAAAGCCTGTGAAGGAAGTAGATGGGCCCATGAATTGCAGAAAACTATTGACAGAGGTGATTGAACCACAAAGCCAGTTTTTACTGTTGACGAAACCAGGCTGTTCTTGAAGCGAATGCTATCTTGTGTGTTCATTTCAGGAAAGGAGACAAAAATGCCAGAATAAACCATCCAAAATAGGCTAATGTTGCTTTAAAGTGAATATGATGTTAAGCTAAAACCTCGGCTGCTGAATCCCTTCAAAAACCCCACTGCCTTTTAGGGACTATTGAAGAGTGACTTGTCTGTTATGTGATACTCCACTCCTAAAGATTAGGTGACCAAGTCTGTATTTGGTGATTACTTGAGGGGCTAACTGCCTCTATTCATCAGAGGGTACACTGGGATGGAAAACTTGCAAACAAGGCTCTTTTGATAATAGACAATGCTCCCAGATGTCCTTCAATGTTGACAATTATGGAGATAATATCACAGCGGTCTTTTTCCTCCCAGCATTATGTCATTATTGTAGCCTCCGGGCCTAAGGGTTGCTGCAGCCTTCAAGGCATATTGTTTACAGATGGTGATGCAGTCTGTGGCGCTCAGATGCTGATAAATGGTCTGATGATGCAGGCAACACTGCTTCGATTAAGGATTTATGGAAGGGTTTGACATTCAGAAGGTCTTCAAATTTATCAACTGGGTTTGGCATGTATCATAACAAACAATGAATACAGTGTGGGAGAAAGTAGTCCCGCAATTGTTGCTGACTTTCAAGGTTTGGAGCAAGTGATTAACGCAAAGCCAAAATCCTAAATCTTGTGAAGAAGGCTAGATTTAGTGAAGTGGCTGGTACAAAGAACTTACGACCAAGCCACTTGTTTAACTTGATGTTCATTCTAGGTCAAAGGAAGAGAAAAAAGCAGCGCCGGAAATACTTGTTGCTGCTCTTTAGAGAACTTGGAATCATGCAGAGAAATGATTGCTCTTGCAAGTTTTGTTCTGTTGCTCCACGGCCATCTACCATTTTAGATAACGGTTCACAGTCATCCACTTCTAGAGATTCAAGTGCCAAAAAGAGACAACTGGCCGTGAGAATCTTGGGCTTGAGCACAGGTGGACCGCAGCTGTTTGCTCCTTCACTTGCGGTCCCAACTCACTCCTGCTCACTGTCATCATCCAGTCTGAGCAGCATCTGTGTCTACCTAACTGCAGCCTCTGCCTTCCTCTCCCTAAACTATTCCTGATTTCATAAGTAATCATTTAAAGACAATTTCCATGCTTGCTTAACTGTTATTTGTATTCACAATGTAACTTTAAAATATATAGTAGCTTTAAATTTACATTATAGTGTGTGCTTGTTGCAGTACAGAAGGAAAACTAATTTCTACTGCATTGTTGCATATTACGTGAAGATATATACATTAAAAAGCCCATTAAGAAGTAAATAATTATGTAGTTGACATTTTATATATTTACGCAGAAGTCCTTGGCAATATTATTATATGTAGGTGTTCAAGAATATTTAGTTACACTTTGGAAAATTTGTTGGGGTTTTTGGATGGGCTTAAAACAGATTATAATTTTTCCCATTCCCGATAGTGGAATACATATAGCTCACTCTCCCACTACTTCCACATTTGATATCCAACATATCAAACCAGGGAAGGATTAGATTCAAAGAATAAGCAATGCCGATATACAAATGTATCTATATTTTACAAAAATTGAGTTACTCATCTTATTGATTTGAACCTACTTTTCTTTTTTCTTTTTCCTTTAAGTAATCTCTACACCTAACATGGAGCTTGAATTTATAACCCCAAGATCAAGAGTTGCAAGCTCTACTGACTGAGCTAGCCAGGCGCCCCTTACATCTATTTTTTTTTTTTTTTAAATGTTTACTTATTTTCGAGAGAGAGAGAAACAGAGTGTGAGTGTGGGAGGGACAGAGAGAGAGGGAGACACAGAATCCGAAGCAGGCTCCAGGCTCTTAACTGTCAGCACAGAGCCCGACATGGGGCTTGAATTCATACACTGTGAGATCATGACTTGAGCCAAAGTTGGCGGCTTAACCGACAGACACCGAGGCACCCCTGAATCTGCTCTTTTTGCAACATATTGTGACCATATCTCTATGTAAATAATAGATACCGACTATAAAATGTATGCATTTGCCCTCTTGTAATGGATATGCGTATGTGTAATGGATAAGCCATGCCTCAGAATGTCTGGCATACCCACAGCTTCCTACTGATGATCTCTTGTCCATGGCCCTCTGTTGAAGAAGCAGGAACATATTGTTTCTTACAAATGGGGAACTGTTTCTTATCACCTGACTCCACCACTCTGGTCAGAAATGATTGGAGCATAGGAGGGCAATTAACCAGGGTTTGCAAACTCAAAAGTCACTAGAGGGCCAGGCAGGTAAGCAGACAGATGCATGAGACAATAGGGAGTTCACTGGAGACTGCAGAGAACTGAGCAGAGCATGTCCTGTTTTAACGGGGAGGATAGTAGTTTTTGCCAACTATTCGTATCCAGGAAATAAAGACTAAGTATTGCCCAAATCTTTGGATTTTCAAGAAGAGCCCAAAGTTTCCACTTTTGAAATGAAATTCCCTGATGTCTCCACAGTGTGGCCAACACAGTTCAAGCCAAACAGATCATATCTATAGATGAGATTTAGTCCACATGTGGGTTGTTTGCACCCTCTAGCCCTTCTAAGAGCAATCAATGTGTGCATATTCCAAAGGCCTAGGACCGAAGAAATGGCCCGTCACCAAACTTGCTTAATCAGGGATGATGGCACATGACACAATCAATCATATCCTTTAGAGAATTTGTACAATATATACAAGGATTGGGTCAGCAACAGAGCAGAAGGTAGATATCCTCATGGGAGAGGTTTGCAGGAGAAAAATAAATGCCAAGAGCAGATGCCAAGAGTAAGAGAAAATTATTATTAGAAGTTAATAATACAGAGGGTGAGGTATTTGGTTAGCAGAAGCAGTTAGTAGCTGAGTCATGATACAGTCAGGACTAACACTCACAATGACTAGTGGACAAATACTCTGGATTTCGTAGGTTGCTGCCTGAAGAATGACTCCTTAGTTCTTTTAATTACACTCTCATCTTTGGCGGATCATTTTTTTAAGATTTAATTTTATTTATTGAGAGAGAGAGAGAGAGCCGGGGAGGGGCAGAGAGAAGGGGAGAGAGAATCCCAAGTAGGCTCAGTGCCAGCGGCATGGAGCCCGACATGGTGCTTGAACTCATGAACCATGAGATCATGACCTGAGCTGAAATCAAGTGTCAGATGTTTAACCTACTGCGCCACCCAGGTGCCCCTCATCTTTGGAAGGTCTTAATAGACGGTTGCGCTAATGCTTCCTCTGAGAATATTTTTGACTTCCCCTGAAGCATGAAAATGTGAATAAGATTCTCAACTTCATTTTGTGCCATTTACAGTTTCAATAAATATTCACTTACTTGAGACAAATTGAACATGTGTCTCTTTTATAAGCAAATAATCCTAGTAGTATTAATGTACCATAATTTATTTAATCAATTCCTCATTGTTGAACATTAAGATTATTTCCAACTTTATACACAATTTTGTCATGAAAACCCTTATACAGTCATTGTAATGTACTTGATATTCCTTAGGATAAATTCTCAGAAGCAAAATTTCTTAAAGTGTATATGGGCATTCTAAGGATTTTTTTTTTTTAAAGTTTATTCATTTATTTTGAGAGGGACAGAGACAGCATGAGTCGGGGATGGGCAGAGAGAGAGGGAGACAGAGAATCCCAAGCAGGCTCTGCACTGTCAGCGAGGAGGCTGATGTGGGGCTCAAACCCACAATCCGTGAGATCATGACCTGAGCTGAAACCAAGAGTCAGACACTTAATTGACTGTGCCACCCAGGCACCCTCATTCTAAGGGATTTGATATGCATTGTCAAAGTGCCATCTAAAAAGACTTTACACACCAACAAACTATTGACACACTATGGGTAAATCTCAAAAACATGCTGAGTGAGAGAAGACAGACACCAAATAAAACATACTGTATGATTCCATACATATGGATGAAATGCTAAAAACAGGAAATCAGCTGGGGAACAGAGGGAATTGAGTGCAAGGGAACATGAGGGAACTTTCTAGAGGGATGGAAATGTCCTCTATCCTGACTGTGGTGGTGGTTACACTGATGTATACATTTGTCAAAATTCACTGAACTATACACTTCAAGTGGGTGCATTTTATTGTATATATGTGTATCTGTGTAATAAAGAATTTTATTTTATTAAAAAAATGTTTAACATTTATTTTTCAGAGACAGAGAGAGACAGAGCACAAGCAGGGGAGGGGCAGAGAAAGAGGGAGACACAGAATCTGAAGCAGGCTCAAGTCACTCAGCTGTCAGCACAGAGCCCGATGTGGGGCTCAAACCCATGAACCGTGAGATCATGACCGAGTTGAAGTCTGAGGCTTAACCAACTGAGCCACCCAGGCGCCCTTGGTAGTAAAACAATTTAACTTCACCTCCCAAAAATAAATAAGAAGATTTTACAGATTTATACTCCCCATCAGCAAACTATGAGAGTCCTCATCCCTTCCCATATAATATTTGGTATTATTTTTCATTTTAATTTTTGCTAATATTTTGGGTGAAAAATGTTGATTTGCTAGACTTTTCTTTAGCTTATTAACAATAATAGCTATTATTAATTTAGAGCTATGTGTCATACATTGTGCTAAGAACTTTAAAAGTTTTGGGGCACCTGGATGGCTCAGTCGGTTGGGCGGCCGACTTTGGCTCAGGTCACAATCTCGCGGTCTGTGAGTTTGAGCCCTGCGACGGGCTCTGTGCTGACAGCTCGGAGCCTGGAGCCTGCTTTGGATTCTGTGTCTCCCTCTCTCTCTGCCCCTCCCCCATTCGTGCTCTGTCTCTCTCTGCCTTTCAAAAATGAATAAATGCTAAAAACTTAAATGAATGAATAAATAAATAAATAAATAAATAAATAAATAAATAAATAAAAGTTTTATTTAATCCTACAACAACCTAATGTGGTAGTTATTATTAGAGAATGGAAACTGAGTCAAGAGAATTTTAATGTGATCAAACATGAATACATAATGATCTGGATTACCTAATCCAGATTGTGAAGTTGGTTAACTGTTTGTTTGTTGGGGTCGCAGATGCTGTATTTTCCCCCCAGTTTCCATCTAATTTTATTTATAGTGCTGTTATGATTGATGCTAGAAGTTAAAATATTGTATATTAGTATATATATTAGTATATTTTTATATATGCTATATTTTATATATAACATACAAAATATTTTATATATCAATATATTTTTTCTTATGGATTCTGTTTTCATTGTCATGCTTTAGAAAGACTTCCCCATCTCAAAGTTAAAAGAAAAACCTTTCACATTTTCTCCTAAATACGAATTTTATTATATGCAGGAGATGGAAAGGACTGTATACGTTAGGGATTACACTTCTATATCCTGATTTTTATCCTCAATGAGAATTTTCTCATATTTTTATGTATTCATCAAAAGTTTGATTTTAAATGTCTGCACACTATTTCATTATGGCTGTCGCATTAATTATCTTCCTGTTATTGCACTGGTAGATATTTAGTTGGTCTCTAACTTTTCACAACTACTCTTTTAAACATCCTTAATGTAACTTTTTGATTGTATCTTGAGTATTTCTTCAAGGTCTATTCTTAGTAGTAAGATAGTTGAACCAAAAGGTCAGGACATTTTTGCCTTTTAAGAATTTTCTTTATAGACTTCATGTTTTTTAGAGTAGTTTTAGGTTCACCTCAAAATTGAGCTAAAATTATAGTTCTGCTATATACACCACCTGCCCCTCGACATGCACCACCTCCCCTATTATCAGCATCCTGCACCAGACTGGTACACTCATTACAATGAACCTGCATTGCTATTTCATCACCCAAAGTCTATAGTTTACATTAAGGTTCACTGTTTGTGTTTTACATTCTATGGGATTTGACAACTTTGTAATGTCATGTATCCACCATTTATAGCATCATACAGAATAGTTTCACTGCCCTAAAAATTCTCTGAAAATATGCATGGTATGATCTGGATCTTTTTTTACTTACTTAGGGCTGATTTGTGTCCCAGTATATGGTCTATTCTGGAGAACGTTCCATGTGCACTGGAGAAGAATGTATACTCTGCTGCTTTAGGATGAAATGCTCTGAGTATATCTGTTAAGTCCATCTGGTCCAGTGTGTCATTCAAAGCCATTGTTCCTTGTTGATTTTTTGATTAGATGATCTGTCCATTGCTGTGAGTGGGGGTGTTGAATTCTCCTACTATCGATGAGTTTCTTTATGTTTGTGATTAATTGATTTATATATATGGGTGCTTCTACATTTGGCGCATAAATGTTTACAATTGTTAGGTCTTCTTGGTGGATAGACCCCTTGATTATGATATAATGCACTTCTGCATCTCTTGATACAGTCTTTATTTTCAAGTCTAGATTGTCTGATATAAGTATGGCTACTCCAGCTTTCTTTTGTTGACCATTAGCATGATAGATGGTTCTCCATCCCTTTGTTTTCAATCTGTAGGTGTCTTTAGGTGTAAAGTGGGTCTCTTGTAAGCAGCATATAGATGGATCTTGTTTTCTTATCATTCTGTTACCCTATGTCTTTTGATTGGAGCATTGAGTCCATTGACGTTTAGAGTGAGTACTGAAAGATATGACTTTATTGCCATTATGATGCTTGTAGAGTTGGAGTTTCTGGTGGTGTTCTCTGGTCCTTTCTAATCTTTGTTGCTATATATATATATATATATATTCATCTTTTCTTCCCTCAGAGAGTCCCCCTTAAAATTTCTTGCAGGGCTTGTTTAGTGGTCATGAACTCCTTTAATTTTTGTTTGTCTGGAAAACTTTATCTCTCCTATTTTGAATGACAGCCTTGCAGGATAAAGAATTCTTGGCTGCATATTTTTCTGATTCAGCACATTGAATATATCCTGCCACTCCTTTCTGGCCTGCCAAGTTTCCATGGATCAGTCTGCTGCAAACCTGATCTGTCTTCCCTTGTAGGTTAAGGACTTTTTTTCCCTTGCTGCTTTCATGATTCTCTCCTTGCCTGAGTATTTTGTGAACTTGACTATGATATGTTTGTTGATGGTCGGTTTTTGTTGAATCTAATGGGAGTCCCCTGTGCTTCCTGGATTTTGATGTCTGTGTCTTTCCCCACATTAGGAAAGTTTTCCGCTATGATTTGCTCACATAACCCTTTTACCTCTCTTCCTCTTCTGGAACCCCTATGATTTTGATGTTGTTCTTTTTTAATGAGTCACTGATTTCTCTAATTCTGAAACTGTGCTCTTTTGCCTTCATCTCCCTCTTTTTTCCTGCTTCATTATTCTCTATAAGTTTGTCCTCTATATCACTGATTCTCTGTTCTGCCTCATCCATTCTTGCTGCCATGGCATCCATCTGTGATTGCAGCTCAGTTATAGCATTTTTAATTTCATTCTGACTAGTTTTTACTTCTCTTATCTCTGCAGAAAGGGATTCTAATCTATTTTTGACTCCAGCTAGTATTCTTATTATCATGATTCTAAATTCTGGTTCAGACATTTTGCTTGTATCTGTGTTGGTTAAATTCCTGGTTGTCATTTCTTTGTGCTCCTTCTTTTGGGGTGAATTCCTTCATTTTGTCATTTTGAAGGGAGAAAAGGAATTAATGAGGTAGAAAAATTAAAATTAAAAAAAATTAAAATTTAAAAAATATTAAAATTAAAATATTAAACACACACACACAAATCGAATAAATGATGCTAGATCCTAGGTGTGTTTTGGTCTGGGTGTTAGAAGTGGTTTGACAGATTAGAGAAAAAAAGGGGGGAGAAGGAAATCTTTTGAGAATTTGAAAAAATGAATACACTGAAGTAGACTAAAATGAGATGATGGGAGTAAAATAGAATTTGAAAAAATTTACACAAAAGTAAAGAATATAGCAGAAAAAAAAATTAAAAATATTTTTAATAGAAATAGAAAGTAAAAATGAAGTTTTTCTCTTTCTGCATTCAAGAAAAAGAAAAGAAACAAAAAGAAAAAGGAAAAGGAAATCATCTCAAAATTTGAAAAAGTGAATACACTGAAGTAGACTAAAATAAAATGATGGAAGTAAAATAGAATTTGAAAAAATTTACACAAAAGTAAAAAATATAGCAATAAAAATCAAAGAAAAATATTTTTAATAAAATTAAAAATAAATGCGAATTTTTTCTCTTTCTGTATTCAAGAAAAAGAAAAGAAGTGAAAAAGAGAAAAAAAAGAAAATTGAATAGATGGACCTGCTAACAGATTGAAATAGGACTAGAATTACTTCGTTTTCCCATAGAAGTCAGACTATGAAGTGCTTTATAGACCATAAACTAAACCGGCGGTGAGACTTGTGTTCTTGAAGAGCGAGGTTGGCCCAGTTGGGCGGGGCTCTGTGTAACGGCTCTGCTCTCCACTAGATGGCGCTGCTAGCCTACTGGGATGGAGTGTTTGGCGTTCATAGGTGAGTATGCGCATGTGCGGGAGTGGTGAAAATGAGGTCACCCAGCTACCCAATCTGTTCTCCCAGATCAGCAATCGAGCACTCCTCCTCTGTCTTCAGCTCTCGTCCACTCCCGGCTTTTTCACTGTCCGTGACCAGGCCCCAGGCAGTACCTCTCTCCCGAGTTTTGTCCAGATGCGGCTGTTTTCCCCGGCCCCTTACTTCTGAAGGACTGTGGCTTTGACCCGTCCCGCCCCTCTGTGGGAGGGTCTCACCGAGAAATGGCCGAATAAGCAATGGCTGAATGTCGGCTGCACCCAGGAACCCTCACTGGACCCTGCTGCTGCGGGTGCCCCAAGACTGCGGCAAGGTGCCACCCCGCCCCAGAAAAAGTTCGTAAGATAGTGTAGCAGCAGCATTTTGGGGATAATGGAAAATCACAACACACATCTGGCACCAGGCTTCACCCTTAAGGACCTTGTTCCAGCACCAGCGAATGTGGCCGTTCTCTGGGGTCTGCTGGGACCTGGTGGCCTCAACAGTCTCTACCAAATGTCCTTCCAGCAGTGGAACCGCTTTTCCCCATGTGGCCCGAGAACCTCCCGGACCCCACTCTGCTCCTGGGGATTCGCCCTTCCCACCAGAGCACCGCCAGGTATGGAGCTGCAGAGTTGCAGCCTCTGCACTCCCCTTGTGTAAACAAGTCTTAATGGAATTTAAACCCTCTCCTTTCTCCTTCTTCCCTTTTTAGTTTAGTCCCTGCGGCTGTTTGCTATTTTCCACTTTCTCTCTGGCTGCTTTTGGGGAGGGGTTCTTTTCCTGTAGTCTCCCCCCCCCCCCCGCCACGGTCTCCGTCCTCTCTCTGCCTGCAAAAGCACATCCCTTCCTGCAGCTTCTCGCTCCCCAAGTTCACCTCTCCGTGCTGCGTACCTGCTGAATTCTGTGGTTCAGGTTGTGCAGATTGTCGTGTTAATCCTCCAGTCAGTTTTCTAGGTGTGTAGGATGGTTTAGTGTTGGTCTGGCTGTATTTCATGGACGCGAGACACACAAAAAACTTCCATGCTGTTCTGCCACCTTGGGTCCTCCGGCTCACTGCCCTAAAAATTCTCTATTTCACCTATTCATGCCTTCCTTCTCCCCAACCCCTAGCAACCACTGACATTTTTCAGTGTCTCCATAGTTCTGCCTTTCCTGAATGTCATATAGTTAGAATTATACAGTATGTAGCTTTGACTTTTACTTTTTTGAATCGTGTTGCCACAGTGCTTTCCAGCAAGTTTGTACCAATACGCAAGCCACCAGCAGCCACCCTGGCGGCCACCCTGTCTTACCTTCATTAGCATTGGTTTAACTTTACAAAATCACAATTCTGAGAAGTGAAAAGTCATTTTATTTTTTTATTTTTATTTTAACAAATTCTTTTTAGAAATGTTTATTTATTTATTTTGAGAGAGAGAGACAGAAAGAGAGAAAGCATGAGTGGAGGAGGAGCAGAGAGAGAGAGGGAGAGAGAGAATCCCAAGCTGGCTCCACACTGTCAGTACTGAGCCCCATGTGGAGCTTGAACTCCTGAACTCCGAGATTGTGACCTGAGCCGAAATCAAGAGTCAGATGCTCAACTGACTGAACCACCCAGGTTCAGTCACTCCAGGTGCCTTAGAGAAGTGAAAAATCATTTTAATTTGTATCTTTTAAAAATTTCTAGTTAGGTTAAATGTTTTGTAAGTAAATCAACTGAGTTGTTAATAATTATGGAGTAGCAAAGAGATTGAGGTTTTAATCTTAACGGGACTTGTTTGGAGCCATTCTGTACTTCTAATGCAATGTGGAGACATGTATTTTCATAGTCCCTGAGCAGGATCGGTGCCTGTGGTTGTGGAGAGTGTGCTCCAGTTGGCCCAGAGAAGAGAGTTGGGACTGAAGTATTGTCTGTGCTTATCAAGTTATGTACCCTGGGATGGGGCTGCATCAGGCCATTACAATTACAGGAATCTAATTTTTTCAGGTTCTTATTTCTAATAATTTGTGTGAGAGCATGGCTGCTCTAATGAGGACTGGATTTATTTAGTGGTGAGAGTATGGCTCTTCCCACCTCCCCCAGCTCCTACAGCTAAATTATCTGGAGATGGGACCTCTTCCAAATTTCTCTAGGGACTTTAGGGACCCCTCCTCCCCCCCCCCCCCCCCCCCCCCCCCCAGAATTCAGATAGATTTCCCACTTGGCTGTGAATGGGTGTAACAGAGAACCACACCACCATCACTGATATCAGTGTCTTGCGTACCACAGGGATGTTGGGACAAAATAAAAGTTGAAAACTAATGTCATATTGTATGGCAGTAATAATTTTAGCCTTGAACATTGTTATTTTGCCAGATATGTAAAAAATACCCACAACACCTCCTTTCGCAGACATAGCAGGTTATGGAACAATCATGGAACATTCTTCAGAGAAGCTCTATGAGCTGCAAAGTCTCCAGGGATGCCTGTCTCAGAACGTGACACCATTTATCCCTCTTCTACTTGTGAAGGTTGAATTTGCTCCCATCTTACCCAGAACCCCAGTATTTCCCAAGCAACAGACATAGATGCATGTCCATTTTGCAAAATACACAATTTAAGATATTTGCAATAATTCAAATGGAGATGAAATATGTCACTGCTGAAAAATGTTCCTTGTATTGAAAAGAAGGTGTATTTAAGGATCAAAAGACCTGAATTCAAATCTCAGCTCTACCACATACTGGCTATGATATCCTGGGTAAGTTTCTTTTGTAATTTTATCGGTATCTTCATTTTATTTGTAAAATGAGGGTAATAATGTTTCATTGTTTTGGTTGAGTTAGGAATAATTACAATTATGCATGCAAAGATAGTATCCCCCAAATGTTAATTAATTCCATTCTCTCATAAGTGTGATAAACTTTTCAATACCTTCAAATGGTGGCCAACCTATAAAAACCTCATTGGTTGGGATCATCAGAAATCAATATTAGAAGCCACAAAACAGTGGTAGGTACTTTCATGATATATTTTCATTATTATTAAAATTCTCACTGAGGTCATTGTGGCATAAAGTCCTCTGGGGCCTTCAACCTGCAATAATGTGCAGACTACCAATATGTAATTATTTTGTTTTTAAAGAGTAAGGAAAGGGGGCGCCTAGGTGGAACAGTTGGTTAAGTGTCTGACTCTTGACTTTGGCTCAGGTCATGATCTCACGGTTCATGGGTTTGAGCCCTCCATTGGGCTCTGTGTTGACAGTGCAGAGCCTCCTTGGGATTCTCTCTCTCCTTCTCTCTCTGCCCCTCACCCCAGGTGTGTGCACTCTCTCTCTCTCTCTCTCCCCCTCTCTCAATAAACAAAGAAACAAACGTTAAAAAAAAATCTTTCATTTGTACCAAGTACCTAGAGCAAAAAGGCATGGGCAAGGCCAGAGGACTCATTTTATAGATGAGGAAATTCAGTGATTTATCTGTATCTAAGGCAGATCGTAAGTCTCCATAGCATGCACAGGAGGATATGGCCTTCAGCGGCTTGGCTAGAAGAGAATCTCGTAAGTTTGGGTTTTATGTCGAAATTTTGATCAACATTGGTACTCTAAAGTTCTTTTTACATTAAATTACAAGTTAACACGAATGATACTCATTGGACAGAGTTCACATTTTATTCTCAATATCACTTGAGATTAAAAATGAAATCTACATGATTACTCCACATACTTCTTAGGACAGCATTTTTTTCTCCCACAGATTTGAATTACTACATTATTTGTTCTTTCTGAGCCTCACGGGAATAAAAGAGCTAGCATAACCCACTTTTACCCATTTTCTTTTCTCTAAGGGAATAGGTAGATGATTAATGAGATAATGAATGTGAGGAGAACTCCCTGGAGGAAACACATTTCACAAACACGAAGAGAAGACTTTAGCTGACTCACTGATTCCAACAGCTCAGAGACATGGATAAATCTTTTGGTATGAACTCTAGCTACTTAGTCTGTCCATCTCATGCACACCTTAAAACTGGATTCTGGAGAGTTTCCTAAATATCAAACTGATCTTACTTATAACAAAATTCATCATCCGGTTTGTAATTAACACCAAGTGTTATTGAAATTCAATGCTTCTGCAGGGTGGGAAGCAGAGCAGTGATCAAGACTAACATGGAATTGAATTGCCTATGTAATGTAGCTTGGCTTTCCATGGTCTTTCAGAATAAAATGTGTTATCCCACATCCACTCCCTTAAAAAAATGATATTTTCATTATCTGAAGAATAGACATGAATTGGTAAAATTTTAAAAAGCCAAGAGCAAAAGCTAAAAACTCACAGCTGGAAAAATTAAATGAATACTATATCCAGCTGTTTCCCAAGGACCTAAAGTATGTCGAGAATATTAAGATGTTACTGTAGATGTGGCTGGAAGCTCCCCATTATGCCTCTGGCTTTCTGGGTTGAAATGAAAACAATTTCTTGAGCAGCAAAGAAATGGTTTTCCAACCCAACTTTTGTGTTAAATGAGACCCATAACATTTTGTTAGATTAGAAAATCAGTCAAGAGACACACTACGATAACACACATTTAAAGTTGTTATGTATTGATGATTTTTTATCATTAGAAAATGTCCCTCCTCTGTATGTGTTGTAAGCATGGCATCTGTAGCTCAGCTTCCTTTGCAGTGCTCTTCTATCTGCTTTTTGTAATAAATTTTTTTTTTTTTTGAAATTTCTTGCCTGTTGAGGGTTCTCATAGTTTCTTCACTGACGTGGATTTAGAAGTTAGTTTGTTAGGTAGCATCTCTGATCATTGGGGGAGAGCTGGACTTTTTAATAAATGGTGCTGGACAAGTGGGTAGCCATTTGGCAGAAGACAAAATGAGAGCCGTATCTCAACTATACACAAGGATAAACTCCAAAAGTTTTAGGGATATGTATGTAAACAATAAAAGCACACAATATGTGACGAAAACATGAGCGAATTTCCCTTTAACTTTATTAAACGTGTAGGGAAGAGCTCTCTAGCCATGGCTCAAAATCGAAGAGGAATAAAAGCAAAAAACTGAAACATCTGACTACATTAAAAGATTACTTACAAGAAAACCCACATACAATAAACAACTCAAAGGAGGACTGACACACTAGGGCAAAATACCTCTATACTTTGTATACCCTAGACAAAGAAATATAGATAGATATATATACACAGAACTTGCAGAAATGGAGAGACAAAGGACCAAGACCTGTTAGAAAAATGGGAAAAAACCATGAGCAGACACAAAAATATGTAAATAGCCCTCAAATATATGAAAAAATGTTCAGATTCACTTATAAATAGAGAAATGCACATTAAAAATACTGAAGCATAATTTCTCACTATCAGAGTGGCAAAAATCATAAAGTATGTCAACACATGTTGTTAGTGAGGCTGTGAGGACACAGACACTCCCTCATAAACTGTTGGTGAGAATGTGTGCCACTACAACTTCCGGAGGGTAACAAATCTACATACGCACTTGTTTTTTGACCCAGAAATCCCACTTGTAGGAATCTACCTTGAAGATGTGCTTCCAATAAATACGAAAACATACATGCCAGTGTTACTTACGATGGCATTGTTTGCAGTTGCAAAACACCGAAACAACCTAAATCCCAGGACCCAGGGGAGTGGCTGAATAAATGATAACACGCCTACACAGTGGATACTCTGCTAAGAGAAAAAGACATGAGGAAGATCTCTATGAACTGTTATGGAGGGATTTCTGGGACATATTCACAAAAAAGTGGAAAGGAAAATTACAAACAAGTGTATATGGGATGCGACGTTTCATGTGTGAAAGAGGGGAAATAAGAAAATACATATGGCTCTGCATATCTGTGCAAAAGAAACACAGGAAAGACAAATGAGAAACTAAAGAGACTGGTTCCCTGCAAAGGTTGGAGGGAAAGATGCAGAAAGAAGACATGGTGGGAACAGGTTAGTAGGGATGAAGAGGGAGAGACACTCCTCTGAGTGTGTGTGTATATACATATATGCACACACACAAATATACACACACAAACATTATACTACATATGTTTTAATATTATAGGTGTGACCTCCAGAACCACAGCAGAGTGACACATACATGCCTTCTCCTCAATAAAGTTAGAGAGGAAGTGAAGGAAATCCAAAATCGAATGTAACCAGTAGCAAATGAACCAAACTGTATTAAAAATTAAAGACATAACTGCATTGAAATGAATGGATAAAAAAAGAACTCAACTAGCTTCGAAACAATGTTTTGACTGGATACTGTGAGGCTAAACATGAAATGAATGATACAAAAATGCTGTTATCTAGTTAGTAAGGGTTTGTCCTCAGGATATAGATGAGCAATAGTGTAACTACGTTAGGGGTAAACTAGCAGTGAACAAATAAGTGATGTATTATAGATAATGAGAGCTGGGTCTCTCTGGGGACAGAAGTTACAGAAATATAAAGAGAAAGGGCTCGAATGAACCTCATCGTGTTGGATTCAAATCATAAGTATCAATATGAACTCATGGTTTTTAAAAAAAAAATGTAGATAGATGTAGAAATAAATATAGATGTGTATATGTGTGCATTAGTATTCGTATATATATTTCCCATCTTTGTCCACCGAGAGGGCACAGAAGTAATGATACTCCAGAAGCCATAAAAACACTCCCGGGGGCAAAATCTTGGCTTATAAATACGATTTTTGAATGAAAGAAATCGGAACTCCTTGAAAAGTGATTGATTTCAGGGTTAGGGAAGAGAAAATAGAAGATGAGCGTGAAATATCTCGTGATGTCAGGAAAAAAGGAAGTGCTCGAATAAAGGTTAATGGCATGTCGTCAGGACACAAGAGCTAACCCCAAGGAGCTCTCAATGGCCAAAGATGGAGCAATTTGAACAATAAAAAACGTAACGGTAACATTGCATTATAATCAATAAAATAAGCATCCTTGAGTCAATACTTGACATTTGATTAAATAAATAATCAAATAAATACGTGAAGAGAAGGAATAGCACTTTCCTGCAGAAAAAAATCCAAGTAAAAAGTATAGAAGAAAATACAAAATCATTCCTGAGCAAATCCAGAAGTAAGATCCACTAAGATAGACGCTAAAATGATGGGGCAAAAGTTTGAGGAAAATCAGGATATTAGCACAATCTCAAACTATCTGTTAATTACAAAGGGAATCAGTAGCTTTAGAACGGAAAAACTTTGCAGACACTACTTAAGCCAACCATCAAGGCTAACATCACAACTAATAAGGCATGACCTTCTAATACACATTGAGAAGGCCAAACGGCACTTAATGCTGTGTTCTTGCCCCAAAGATTTAGGTCAGTACAATCATAAGAAAACAGGAGAAAAAACAAATTAAGCTCCATTCTACAAAATTACTGGCCAGTATTCTGTCAAGAACATACACACACACACACACACACACACACACACACACACACACACACAGAAAAAATGAGGAATTGCCACAGATTATAAAACTAAGGAGGCAATCTGGGAGCAGATAAAGGACTTTAAGGGGGGAAACTGATGGAATTTGAATATGTTTTCTAGTTTAGTTAATAGTATTGTTACAATGTTAATGTCCCAGTTTTGTTCATTAAACTATGTTACTAAATTACATAAGTTACTAACATTAGAAGAAGAGTAAAGGGTATACATGAACTGTTTTTTTTTTCCCAGATTTTTTATAAGTCTAAAATTATTTTAAAATAAAAATTTAAACAAGCTATTAGCATTTAAATCTAAGTCTCAGAAAGGATATTATGATATACTTTTTTGCTATTTTGAAGTGAAAAATGTATACATTTACTTTTTTGTTAAAATTTTTTTTCATTGTGGTAAAGGCAATATGATAAAATGTATCACCTTGACCTTTTTTTCTTTTTTGCCCATTTTTTTAAAATTTTTTTTTTAACGTTTATTTATTTTTGAGACAGAGAGAGACAGAGCATGAATGGGGGAGGGACAGAGAGAGAGGGAGACACAGAATCGGAAGCAGGCTCCAGGCTCTGAGCCATCAGCCCAGAGCCCGACGCGGGGCTCGAACTCACGGACCGTGAGATCGTGACCTGAGCTGAAGTCGGAGGCTTAACCGACTGAGCCACCCAGGCGCCCCTTTTTTGCCCATTTTTAAGGTTAAATTTTGTAGCGTTAAAACTATTTACACTGTTGTGAAACAGATCTCCAGAACCTTTTCATCTTCCAGAACCGAAAGTCTGCACCTGTTGAACAACTCTTTTCCGCTCCCTTCTCCCTGTGCCAGGTAAACCATCATTCTACTCTTGGTGTCTATGTTTTTGACTACTCCATGTACCTCATCTAAGTGGAATCATATAGTATTTGTGCTTGTGTGACTTATTTCACTTAGCATAATATCCTCAAGGTTCATCCAAGTTGTAGCATGGGACAAGGTTTCAGTTTGTTGTTGTTGTCGTTGTTTTGTTTGTTGGTTTTTGAGAGAGAGAGGGAGGGTGTAAATGAGGGAGGGAAAGAGAGACAGATTCCCATGAGGGGCAGAGAGAGAAAAAAAGAGAGAGAAGAGCGGGGCTCACCCGAAGTGGGGCTCGTGTTGTTTTTACCCAATGCAGGGCTGGTGCTCGCCCGATGTGGGGCGTAAGCTTACCCAGTGTGGGGTTCGAACTCACGAACAATGAGCTGATGTCAGATGCGTAATGACTGAGCCCCCCAGATGCTCCAAGATTTCCTTTATAAGGCTGAATAATATTCTGTTGTGTGTATATAACATATTTTGCTTATCCATTCGTCAATGGACACTTGGGTTGCTTCTGCCTCTTAGCTATTGTGAATAGTGCTGCTATGAACATGGGTGTGCAAATATCTCTTTGAGACCCTGTTTTCAATTCCTTTGGATATATACCTAGAAATAGAGGCACTGGGTTGTATTTTTTTAGTGTGAAATGTAGCCAATGCACTAAGAGTACATTATACATATATACACACAATCACATGAACTAAAGATAAAATTTAAGTAACGTAACAGTCATTTCTTACCCTCAAGCTTAAATAATACTGACACCTCAGAAGTTCCTATGATCCTTTCTTTGATTTTATCGTCCATACTCTCCTATCAAAGGTTACCACTGCTCTCAATACTGTGTTGGTCATGTCCCTGGTTGTTTTTTTTTAATTGTTTCACTACATATGTGTATTTTCCCTAAATAATGTATTGTTTAATCCATTAAATAGTGAATTCCTACAGTATATAAACTAGATCAAACTCTGCAAAGCTCTGCAAAGCGACTCTCAAGGTGTTTGGAGCTTGAGCTATCTCAAGGCTCCGCTCAGGGAGAATTTGCCAGTAACCTCACTCACATGGCTCGGGTACGCCCAGGCTGCTGTCTGGTGACGTCAGTTCTTTGTCATGTGAGGCTTTCTATAGGGCAGTGCACACCATGGTAGTCAGCTTTCCTCAGAGCCAGCCAGAGAGAGGAAGAGAGCAAGCAAGAAGAAAGTCACCGTCTTTTTCAGCAACCAAATCTTGGAGGTACTTGTTGCCACATTCCATTTGTTAGAAGCAGATCACTAGGTCTAACACACAGTCACGGTCAATGGGAGGGCATGAACAGGCATGAACAGGAAGTGGGAGTCTTTTGGGACTTATGCAGAGGGTTCCTGCCACAAACAGCAAACAGCAGTCAGAGAGGGCCAGAGGGAGAGCCGGGCTGGATGCTGGAAGGATAACCAGTTCTACTCGCAACATGAGAGTGTAAAGCGCTGGGGAATTTTTCAGCGGGGATGTCCATCTGGACGTTCCGCGTGCAGCCTGAGGCGCAGGTAGCGGATGAGAACCAGAGGTGGAGATGTAGGCATCTTTGGCCTGCCAGTGGCACTTAAAACAACACGGTTAGAAACAAATAGCATTCAAAGGAAACGTGCAGCTGAAGCGGAAAGCACCAATATTTAAGACACGTGCAGATGAAGAGAAGCTCACAGAAGAGAGCACAAGCGGAGTGGCCAAAACAAACTTATTTTAGCAAAAATAATAAAAATGGATGGTAAGATTTATAATACAAGTAGAAATTTATGCCAGCAATAACATAAAGGACAGCCGAGAAGAAATGGAAATATAACATAAATATTGTTACACATCTGAAATGATTAATAGTTCAAGGTAAATTGTGACAATGTAAGGATGCTTATTGTCACTGGAACAACTAAGAAAAAATTATACAGAGGTATAGCTAAAACACCAATAAAGGAGATAAAATGGAAAAAAAAAAAAAAAAGTGCGGTATCCCAGAAACCAAAGGCGAGAGCCTTGCAAGAAGGGAGGAGTTATCAGTGGTTGGACCACCGCTGGGAAGTCTGTTATAGGACGAGTACTGGGAAGTGTTCACGGAGTTGGAAATTAAGAGGTCCCCGGGGCCTAGGCAGCGCTAGTTTGGATGGACTGGTGGTAAAATAACGCCGATGCTTTCGTTGCAGACCGAATATGAGCCAGGAAGTGGAGAAGCTGAGTAAGTTTAGAGTCCCCTCTTGAGAAGCCTGGAAGGAATTTATATGCCACCCCTTGTAAGGGCGTAGTTACACCCACGTGGCTATTTGAGGGTGATGAGAAATTCCCATTCTGCCACCCACCATCCAACAAAAGGCTGAGTTTTAAAACATTTCCTGTTAACTCCCCATATATAAAGGATGAGTCTGTATTTCTTAAACATGTACTTGTTCCTATGCTCTTTAAAAATGGCAGACTATTTCCACAATTGCTGACCATGTGAAATGCTTTTCCCATCATCAATCTCATAAATATTCAGCTATTGTACCTCTCCCCAAACAGCCAGAGATTTATTCACTATATTGAATTGCAATCTCACCCTTCCTTTCTGCTCCTTTGTAAAGAGAAAGATAATATTTCGGCATTTTTTTGTAACGCCTCAGCCTTGAGGGAATGTAAATATAAGCGTAATTGATTTTGTGAACTTGCTCCCCCCCTCCTTATGTTCCGGTGCTTTTTGCATTACAGGTGGAATGACTGACAAATCAGCCCTGATTGCTAATTAGAAAACAGAATATATTAGAAGCATAGCACATATATCCAATTTGCTCTCAGTGCAAACCCTGGAAATGTAACGCTCCTCAATGCTCTAGTGCTTGCTGTCTAATTACCTGCTCTTTCGCTTTGACTTAACCATTCAGGAATTACACTATCTGTGTCTGGCAGGTCAGGGGTGATTGCTTATTAAATGGTGGAATTCACCTGCCTCACCCTGACTCATCCCTCCTTCCCCTCACCCCTCTGAAGTGACACTCTTCCACAGAAAGCATTTCTTCCCTTCACGTGATGGCTGGATAATGAAAGCTGGTGCTCTTATCCCTGTTTGAAGCCCAAATTCTCAAGGTGATTTTACTTCAAGGGTTGGTGAAATAGGAATTCCGTCCTCCCCTCTCTCTCACTGCTGGTATAAAGAGGTCTTTTTGTGTCAGAGTCCTTAATGGCAAGGCAAGACCCCCGGGGTTCCTATTCTTCCATGCATCACCTCAGCAATCAGCGAGTGGCCCTGCAAAGAGAGGCTACCTTTGCCTTTGTGTTTGAAATGAGAGTTCACTATTCACACCAGGAATCTGTGGGCACCTGAAGGCTGAAAAATAAGAATTGATTTCTTTTCACCCTCCCACTAATCTGAATGTCACCTCGGAAGCGCCCAGGATTTAATTGATCTGTGACAACTTCAAGGCAGCCCCAGCCCCCATTGAATGATTAAGAATATTAAGGAGGTTGGAAGCACTAGCCATAGGTAGGGATCTGCTTCTCCTCCTGGGACTTAGGCATTAGGCATTTGAACAGAACTTGATTCTTACAAGTGCTTTAAACTACTTCCTCTTCATTTATTTGAAGGTGGTGTGGAATCCTCACAGAAGACTGAACCATAGAAAATTGCCAATATTTATGTGGTTTTCACTTTTAAAGATGACATTTTCGTATGGTTTAACTTAGTATTAGCTACTATCAGAGCAATAGAAGGTTGAAGCCTAGACAGATAAAATGAATTCTGAGACCCTATCCAGAATCTTTGCCCTCAGAACTCATGAATTAGGAAAGTCACCCATTTATTCATTAACAAAACATTTGTTGTATATCCATTTTTGTATTGCTCATTGAGGCAAGGATGCTAAGGGTTGGGTATATATATTGGCCCCACTTAATTACCCACCAGGTAAATTATGCATGCGTGTAAGGTCCCACAAAATACAGCATTATATTTTTTTCAATTTAGTTTAGTTTTTATTTTTATTTTTTGAGAGACAGAGTGAGCGAGCAGGAGAGGGTCAGAGACAGAGGGAGAGAGAATCCCAAGCAGGCTCTGTGCTGACAGAGCTCTCTGCTGATGCAGAGCTCGGTCTCACAAACCCTGAGATCATGACCTGAGCCAAAATGAAGAGTTGGACACTGAACCAACTGAGCCACCCATTTACCATCAGTGCCCCATTCACGAAATGTGCCTGTTGCAGTGCTTATAAGGACAGAGAAAGGGCAAATTCAGGTACCTTTAATACTGGGTATATATATAACTGCACATGATTGGGTCACTTCAGGAGAAAACATTCTGACAGCAATGTAGAGAATGCATGGAGGTATTCAGAGTGAAGAGTTAGACCAGTTAGAAGGGCCATGGTGGTTACATTATGATGAAGGCCTGAACTCAGGTAGTGGTAGCATGAGTGGATGGAGGAGAAAGGGTAGATTTGAAAGATTTGGAAGAGAAAAATATGTGGATTTCATAATTGGATATGGGGAGAGGGTATGTGGATGAAGAATGGGTCTTAAAGACAACCACCAGGGTATCTGATTTGCATGGTGCCATTTACTGAAGAAGAGAACCACAGATAAGGAAGAGGTAGGGGCCAGTTGAAAATACCCACTTTTGGGTAAGATAAATGTGAGATGCCTGTAGTCCAATAGGCAGACATATAATATGTATAGACACATGTACACATGTACATAACTGATTGTCTGGGGCTCAGGAGGGAGGCCTGGGCTGGAGATAGATATATGCTGCATTCAATAGCTAATTGTTACCAGTAACAATTTTTATGCTCCAGGCCAAGATTGGGGTGATCTTTGCCCTTAATATGATTCTAGTATTTGGCAGACACAGAACAATGGGCACATTATAAGAATGTCTTAAGAATAAGGTCACCTACGGAGAACGTAGTTAAAAGTGCAAGAGCAGGATCTCGCGAATGATTAACATTCAATATGCAGGAGGAAAAAGAATAATGAATGATATCAAGTGAATGAAAATGGGAAGGAAGATCAGTCAAATGGGAGGAAAACAAGAAAAGAATGATACCGAGGAACTCAAAGGATAGGAAAGTTTCAAGGAGGGAATAGTGAATGGTCCCAAGTACTGCAGAGGCCAAATAAATAAGGAATGGAACATCCATTCAACATCACTTCTTGGAGGTGCATGAGTGATTCCATTTTCCCATAGTCGGTGAAACTGTGGGTTGAAGGCTGAATATGGAAGAGAGAATGAGAAGTGATAGAATGGACATGAATCTTTATAAAGCTTGTCCATGGGGGGATACTAGAAATTATTGGGCAGGGAGTTCTGGAGAGGTAGAGTTGGCTAGAGGTCTGCTTCCTGCTCTATATGATGTAGGGACAGAACTCATAAAAGTCACTGACACAGAAATGAAGTAGGGGTAAAATCATCCAAACGATGAAATGCTAAAGTAGTAAAGGAGACAAAGTCAGTTATTCATTTCAAACTTTGTTCTTTTTATTTTATTTTATTAAAATTTTTTTTAACGTTTATTTATTTTTGAGACAGAGAGAGACAGAGCATGAACGGGGGCGGGTCAGAGAGAGAGGGAGACACAGAATCTGAAACAGGCTCCAGGCTCTGAGCAGTCAGCACAGAGCCTGACGCGGGGCTCGAACCCACGGACTGCGAGATCATGACCTGAGCCGAAGTCGGACGCTTAACCGACTGAGCCACCCAGGCGCCCCAAACTTTGTTCTTTTTAAATAAAACACATGTCTTGGTAGCTACATGTTTTAGAATGCAGCCAGGGAAGTTGTGGCTAAGAGCAGACATGTCATGTGAGCGGCAAGCAGACAAGTGTCCCATGAACAACTTTGCTGAAGTGAGCAGGAAGAGGTGCCATGGTCAGAGAGGCCCTTTCATGCCTGCTCCAGCTCGGACAGGACACTGTGTGTAGGACACAGTTCCAGGAATGACGCTCCATTACAAGTGAGTCAGCATTTCTGGGACTGTCACAGTTTTACTGGAAGTAAGTACCACCTTATCTTCCTGGGCAATTACTTTCAAGAAATATGATGAGAAAAAATTTCAAAGCCCTGACCTCTCCAGATTTACTCTTCATTTTTTCAAATTCTCTGTAGAATTGTTCATAGCTAAGAATTGTTTTCATCAGAAAGTACATATGGAGCCCATCGGCAATTAAGAGCAGCCAAATCTAGCCCCAGGTCCAAAGGTGAGACACTATGTGGGGGAGTCTGGAGCCAAAAACATGGCTTTGAGGTCAGGTGTGCTTGGGCATAAGTCCCAACTCTGTAATTTATTAGCAGTGAGACCTAGAGCAAATCACTTAGCCTCTCTGAAACTTAGTTTCCCCAGCTGTATAATCAAGGATAATAAAAACAACTTTACAGGAATTTTGCAAAATAATATACATGAAGTGTTTTGGAAGAAATAGTTTGCTCAATAGGCTCTGTGTGCGTGTGTATATATGTATATGTATGTTAATGTATATGTATATTTATATTTGGCATATGAATCTGCTTGACTGGTTCAATTTGAGCAACATTTGTTCAACATCTATAAGTGATGTACTCTGTCCACATATACTGCAGAAAGGTAAGGAATAGCCAGTATAAAAAGATGGTCAATGACTCTGTTTTTACTTACACCAATAGGTCAAGAGAGAATGGAGGGATATTGATGCTGGGGGAATTTAAAGTGCAGCAGAATACAGTTCCAAACTACAGTGAAATGTCATCATGCCATTATAAAGAGAATCAATAAGAAACCTTTGGTGGAGATTTAAAAAAAAGGGGAAAAAAAAGGGTAGTAACTGTTACTTTGAGATGAGTTAAGTGCTAGAAAACAATGATGTCACTTCCATGGTTTAATGCTATCTTTATTATTTTATACTCTCAGGGATGTCTGGGTCACTTCCATATTTTGAGACACCTGGTACATTCACAAATGGAGAGATGCTAAAATAGGGTTAAAAGCTGTGGAATATTAAAAAAAAGTATGTGTGTCCATAGGTATATCTATGAACAATCAATTCTTTTAACACAAAAATACAGTGCACTGTAAGTAGGTTTTTCACAAGACAGTCATAAGATGTATAAAAATGTATGTCAAAGTCCACTATAGGCACTATGAAGAACTTCTTTCAGTCTTGCCAGTGTATTGTTGGGAAGATATCACAGCCTACACTTAACTGAACTATGTACATTGGCTTTTGTGCATATGAGGTCTAGACCATGGCCTTTGGCCCTAAACTCTTGGTGATGGATTCTGACCAGTACATCTGACAGCTCATAACATAGATGCCCAAGACAGGTTTGTTCAAATTACGAGTGAGTTCTTATGCACTGCTTACCACCTAGAAAGCTGGCTGGAGATCTGAAAAACTGGTGTGCTGCTAGATGGGGTAATAGGTTGAGAGTCCACTCGTTTTCCAAGAGGAAAAAATACATTACCTACATTTGTTGGGCTTCTGCACGCTTTTTATGGGTGACCGCCTTTTAATCAGAAAGTGCTTGTTGCAAAGCAGAAGAGGGGAAGGGGAAGATGATGAGGGATGTGGACAAAGGAGCTTCTTCAGTTTGCTTGGGTTTTTACAGTTCAGAGCACTTAAAGATTTTGGATTTTTACAGAGCAATAAAGCACAAATGACCCAGCATCAACCTTGTAGTATGCTAATAGGAGAAGTCAATTCTATCAGTAGCAGCATCAAGGCATTCCTAATTTCCCTAGAAATGAAGAGAAACCCATCTGTTTTTAAATGCAAGGCTTCTTTCTAATCTCAAATCTCTGTTCTTTATAATTCAAAGTTGTGCTAACTCCAGAGACAGTTGCTATCTTTAGACTTCAAGTATCTAGAATAGGCTATGCCAGCTGACCTCATGCGAGATGCTTGCTCTTGTTGCTAGACCTTCTCATCTCAATGTGATTCACTTCTGACACAGAGAAAACAGGCGAAAGCATTTAAATCCTCCTTGGATTGAGCAGTTTAGCAGGCTCATCTTGGAAGACCTCTGAGTCCCAAGGGTCTGGTTTTCCCATTCTAGATGGGATAATGCTGCTTCTGCTCATTCCTCCCAGAGTAGGGAATTACTTCTTGCTGGTGCACTGGAGAGAAGGTGAAGACAGGCTCCTTTAGTTTTTTTTGTTTTTGTTTTTGTTTTTTTTAGTGTTTATTTTCGAGATAGAGACAGAGCATGAGAGGGGAGGAGCAGAGAGAGAGGGAGACACAGGATCCCAAGCAGGCTTCAGGCTCTGAGCTGTCACCATAGAGCCCCACGCGGGGCTCGAACTCATGAACCACGAGATCATGACCTGACCCAAAGTTGGTGTCCAACCGACTAAGCCATCCAGGTGCCCCGAGGCTCCTTTCCTTTTGAGTTTTTAAGACTCCAGTCTCCTTTATCCATGGGAATCGTTGAGTATTCCTGGGTGTAAGACACAGGAAGAGCAGTCATACTACTATTGGTGCTAGTACTAAACCCATTATAATTTTGGACTTAGAAGTTACTCAGGCACAAAAATCTGTGGATTTTAAAAAATATGGCTAATCTACACATCACCCTCCCTAAAAGTGAAAGAAAACCAATGCCTTTCATTGAGGAAATTCAATTTAGCCAACATTGATCGAATGTTCAGTACATGTGTGATTCTTTATTAGCTTGAAGGAATATGAAGATGATTCTAGATTATGATCTTTGTTCTTAAATTCAAAATCTAGAAGAAGAAACAAACTCATGCCTACATAATGGAGCCTAGCAGGTCTCAGTGCAAAATACCTGTGCCTTGTCATCTTGCTGTCCCCTACCCTCCCTCCCTTTTCTCCTTCCCTCCCTCTGTTCCTTCAGCCACCATTGCCTGAGTGACTATTTTGTGCTAGGCCCTAGGCCAGGTGCTGGAGTTTGCAATCTCAGGAGTTGCACAGGTGAAATCAGAAACTGCCTTCCGAACCCCGCTCACTGTACACAAAGGGCAGGCAGACACCAAAGAAAGAGGCAGACCACCTCAGATTGGTAGGTGGCAGGTTTAATAAGCAAGGGTACTTAGCTGCATATGAGGCTTGCCTTAGGCTGCTGTAAGTGGAGCATATCTCTGCACCTGCTCGTTGGAATCTTAAAAAAGGAGGAAGTGTGGGACCTCAGAAACCAGTTCCATGAGGAAGTTTCCATCAAAGGACTGTCAATATAACATGAGTAGTAAGTTCTAATGCTGGAAGTGACTACTTAATGTGCACTGCATTTGAAATACTAGTGGGCTCCCTTTAATCTATCTAATAAATGGAAGATTCTCAAAGACCTAAGGATAAAGTGGAAGAAGACATATTGTTGTCTCAAATCTAGCAATAATGTCTTCTTGATATCTTTGTGTGAAGTAGAAAAAGGTACCCCTTCCTTGAGGCCCCTTACTGACATTTGTCTGGAAATTTTTATAATGAATGGATGTATCTATGATAAGATATGAGTATTGCCCCCTAGAGTAGTGCAATGCACAATCTACACAACCACGTATTGTGGTTCCCCAAGAGTTTTCCAAAGTGTCTAAAATATATGATGACAAAGAAGTGATCAGGGAGGGATGCACATTTAGTCAAATTAAAAAAAGGATTCTTGGGGCAACTGGGTGGCTCAGTCCATTAAGCATCCGACTCTTGATTTCTGCTGAGGTCATGATCTCATAGAGTGAGTTTGAACCCCGTGTTGGGCTCTGCATTGATAGCACGGAGACTGTTTGGGATTTTGTCTCCATCTCTCTCTGTCCCTCCCCTGCTTGCTCTCTATATCTCTTAAATAAAAATAAACTTAAAAAAAAAAAGAATTCTTGTCCAGAATCTGTAATAATCTCCTTTATATTCTGAATGGCATGAAAAAGTTAAAATTAAACTTTAATGTACTAATCTGAAGGTTATTATATCAATTTTAAAGGAATCAAAATGAAGCAGAGAGGGCAAATGCCTGGCCCAAGGCTATTGAGTGAGTGACACAGGTAAGATTTAAATGGAAAGTTCTTTAGTTTTTTGTTGGAAAGGCTTATTTTTTCTTGTTTTTTTTCCCCCTAGTCATCCAGATGAGACTTCAAGATTTGCTTTAAGATACAAGTGGAAAGTGGCAAAGGCTGAACATATAAATAGATTTGAAGAGGGTTTAGATAATTCATAGATGACAGACCCATAGTGGTAACCAAGGGAGATAAGAATGCCTGAGGAGCATCCCTAACTATTGCACATAGTAGCAACACCGATGATGGCTCTCCAGGGGACTGCTGACAGAGTTGGGAAACTAGGTCAGGGGCTAGGGTGTTTGTTTCCTATTACTATGGACCACCCTAAAGTTTTAATGAATGGTCTTCTTCCCTCTCTCCTTCCCTCCTTTCTTCCTTCTTTTCATTATCGATTTTAAAGTCCTACAGACACAGGCTATTGTTGCAAAAGAACAGAAACGGGGCTGTATTTCCAACTGCCTCACAACCACAGAATATTCCATGGAAAGCTCTTTTCCTGTCTATTTCTTGGAACTTCTATGATGACCCTTGTTCTTACAGTTGGGGTCTGTTATCGGGGGGTAAAAGTAGAAAAAGTGGGCCTACTGAAATCCCACTTTTAGTTTCAGCTTCCAAATTTTTTCTTACTTCATTGATTGATTGTCCTATTGATTGAGTCATTTATCCACCAGGAGTAGCAAATAGTTTTGTGTGTAAAATATTTCACTAGGGTCTATACAGACAAATAAGTCATGGTTCTCAGGCTGAAAGAGTTATATACTGATAATGATGGTGATGACAGGCTAATAGAAACAACAACAACATTTGGTGAGGACTTATTATGTGTCAGGCACTGAACTAATTTCATTACAGGCTATGATTCTGTGACATAGTTATTATTGTCTGCTTTTTATAGATCCAGAAACTAGATTCATTGCATTCATTACAAAGCTAGTGAGGAAGGGGATGAGACATAACAACTAAAAAACAAGGAAGAAAGTAAGGGGAGCCCCAAGAGAGGAGTGAGCACACTCTGAGCCAGAAGTTCATGACAAGAGAGATGAGCTCAGGCTTTAAAATGATGTCTGACTTGGGTCTTGGGGATGAGCAGGCAATGGTAGGTAGAAAATGAGCATCTTAGGTGAAGATAATGTGGTGCAGATATTTGTTGCTTTTGACCGCCCAGCCTCCATTATTTGTTATTTTGGTACTAACACTCTGACTCACTTTGGGGGGATTCTTTTCTCCATTGGATAAAGCTTGCAAAATTGTCTATCATGGTGGTCTGATGTTCTCTAGCCAAAGCTAGGTCTATTGAATACTCTCTGGAGCTGGAATCTAAGCAAAAGCAGAGTGGCAAACAAAACAATTCGAAAGGTTGGGGTGCATGGATTTACTCTGGCTGGGCCCTGAAGATATGGTCCAACAGTGCCCATAACTGGGCAGCCCTCTCCCCTGAGTAACTGGTTCCTGTCCTTTCTGTGCCTTGCTCTTCAGATTCTGTGAACTTCCATACATCTTTTCAGCACATCCGTTTGTTCCCAAGATTGGCCACATTGGTTTTTGTGGCTTGCAACAAAGAACTAAAAAATGGCAAGAGCAAAAGCATGTGTGGGGTATGCTGCTGGCACTAAACCATCCAGACTGTCTGCAGTGTGGAATGCATGGACGTGAATAGTGAGAGATACATCTAGAAACGTAACTCAGAGCCAGGTTATCTGAAGTGAAGTGCCAGGTTAAGGAGATTGAATTTCACTGGATAAGAAGTGGAGAATTTTTGAAGCATCTACGCTAGGATGATATGAGTGTATCTCTCCTTTGGACATTTATCTGGCAGCGGTGTGGTTGGTTATACAAATTGGAGAACATGGATACCGGAGGTAGAGTTCCCAGCTAGGAAGCTATTGCAATGGTCCAGGTAGGGGGTCACGAAGGCTTGGACCTCATGGTGTAGAGGTGGCAATGAAAGGTGTCCATGGAGGAAAGAGCTTCTTGCTTTTCTGGATGGGAGCCAAGGCTAGAGAATGCTGATTTGTAACAGGGCCAGTGGGGAGCACATCCCATAGGCATAAAGAGCTGATGAATTCTGCTGCCTTGCACCTTAGGCACCCCAGAGGCTAAGGTTGGGCTCATAAAGAGGAATGCAGAAACTCAGTCTGGGGAGCTAGTCAGTTGGATTTCGACCAAATTAATATCATGTTGTTGATGCTGAAGCTTCGACCACTCCCTTGGCGAATAATTTTTGGTTGAGGCAGCAGGCAAGACGAGTTCCCATTTGGAAGATTTGGTATTTCTGTGGTTTTTTTTTCAGAAAAAATTAAGATACTAGCCCCATTTTTTTTAGTGGTTCATAAAAAGTTGCAAAAGGGAAAACATTATTGAGCAATAAAAGGTGTGTTTATGTGTATTCATAAGAAGTGGGCTAGAGGCCAACTCCCATAAATGTGTTTGACTTATACCTCGGTACTGAACAATTACAAGAACCCTGGAGGCTCCTATTTCACTCAGTGGATGTAATAGAGGCAGCCTCTGCAGCCTTCCCAGGCTAATCACCTTGATAAAGACTGAATTGGGGAGCCTGACCCTTTAAGTGTTTGACAGTAAGCAAAATTGTGCTATTAGTGAAGATGGCCTTTGGAACCTAATTATCTCTATTTTCCTCCCTGGCTTGGCAAACTACCTGTGTCTCTATGCATCACCTCGTGTTTCCAGCCAGTATTGTTGGTTCCAAGCCTATCTCAATTGGCAGCATCCTCTGCTTATCAAGTTTGGGGACACCACTTTCAAATGACATTTTGTTGTCCAGGCACCATAGCAAGTGGTTTTCCATTGTGAAAACTGGACCCTTGAGAGTCACAGTTATAAGATTTCCTTATAGATCAGGGATGGCACCCTATTTAACTGGATGAGCTATTACTTTTCCAGTTCTCAAGGCCCAGTGGGAAGTGAGAGGGACATTTTGGGGGGAAGTAAATTGGAGGACCTCATCCTTTTCCATGAAATTACACCACCTTCCTTATTAAACTTCCTGAATATTTCCTTATGAAACTTTCTTTCCTTTTCCATAAATCTTGGATAGTTGAGTCTATTAGTTTCTTACTGCTTCTGTAACAAACTTGTCTCAATTTGCTGGCTTAAAACAATACAAACTTATTATCTTATTATTCTGGAAGTCAGAACTGAGCTAAAAGCAAGGAATCAGAAGGGCTGCCTTCTTTTCTGGAAGCTCTGGGGAATATCCGTTTTCTTGCCTTTTCCAGGTTCCAGAGGCTGCCCACGTTGCATGGCTTGTGTCCCCTTCCATCTTCAAAGTTGGCAATGGCTAGTAGAGTTTTCCTCACGTGGGGTTGCTCTGACACGAGCCCTTCTACTTCTTGTTTTCACTCTCAAGGACCTTTGTGATTATATTGGGTCCACCCGGATAATCCAGGAAATCCTTCCTATTTTATGGTCAGCTGATTAGCAACCTTAATTCCATCTGCAGCTTTAGTTCCTCCTTGCCATGTCATGTAACATATTCACAGGTTCTGGGGATTAGGACTTAGACATCTTTGGGGACTAGATGGTCATTCCATCTATTGCAGTAAGGAAGGATTAAAAAATCCGATCCCATCTCTTCTGTGTTCAGGTAACTCATCAAACTTTTAAAAATTCTTAAAATGTATTCAAACTAGCACACAAGTTCGAAAGTAGCATGCCAAAAAAAAATTTTTCAGATGACTTCAGGGTGCAAGGTCCTATGCTAGGAGCTATTGGAAGTACAGGGGAGAGCATGTGGGATTATACTGCCTTTAAGGAACTTTTACACACTCTTTAAGTAATTGAGCTAGACATGCACAGACAATAGAACAGAGCGGGATTTGATAAATGCCACAGACTGGCTCAGCCAATTGGTGCCACAAGAGTTCAGAAGTGGAAGCAGCGCTCTGAATCCCATTGACTGAACGTTTCCCCTACCGACCTTTGGTCACTCCTTCCAGTGGAGCCTTTCAATAAGGTTTCATGGGAGCAAAGTTTTCTCCATTATTTTTTATTACAGCAGGTATCCTCAGGCACAGGGGAATGGGGGAGGAGGTGGGGGAGGGGAACAAATGCCAGGTATCTGTGCAACTTGACCCCAGGCAGCTATAATTTACACAATACTTCCTTGATATGATGTGATACTGGAGAGATTTTATCCTTTCCTTCTAAAGCAGCCAATTCCTTCAGACTGATAACAAGAGTCGGCAGGCATCTGAAAGCCAGAGCACAGCTCATTGGTGCAGCTGCTCTATCAACAAGGAGACAACTACTGTGTAAAGGGATGGGAGGGAAAGAAGCAGGATTTGCTAAAACCTGGGAACATTTTCAAATGTGGCCCCAGAAGAAGTAAACAGCAGCTATAAATAATTTCTACCACAAATGTTTTGGGGTCTTTTCAGCTGCCCTCATCCTTGAGCATCTCCTGGGACTTGATATATTTGGTGAGCAATTTGAAGGGGGTTGAATGAATGTTAGTGTCTTTGGGGAAAGCTCATGTAAGTTGAAAATACAGTCATTGGGGCTAGCTTCCGTTCCTCAGTTATTTGTAGAGCAATATATCTAGTGATGCCAAAAAACGTGTTGAGGTGATCGCCAAGCATCACGGATGTGGTGGTGAAAGCAAGGACCCTCCTTGCCCCCAGCCTGCCGTCGTTGGCCAGTTTCCTGCACAAGACTTTCTGTAGCAGGCTATGGGCAATGCCTTCTGTCTTCCTGATGCGTGGCTCCCTCCTTAATCTACCCAAAGGGACAGGCTCTGGAAAAGAAAGTATGGAAGCATGCAGACTTTTCAACCCTGCTAATAGACAACAAACAGTTGCACACACATGGTTTTAGTTCAACATTAACATGTCCCAGAGTGTCATTTTCATATGTGAAGATGGAATGATTTCTGAAAGGGAATTCTTTTTCACCCAGAGTGCTCGAGTTTGAGAATTTGTCATTCCTAGTAAATAAACCTGCCAAAAGATGAAAAAGCAGCCTTGGAGGCCTGACCTCTGGGCACTGTGGAGGGGAGTCGATAAGAATAAACCAAGCAGGAGAGGGAATCTCATAGGTGACTCCTCTTCCACCGTGACCACCCAGCCTCATAAAGAACAGTGAAGGCTGAAGGGCTGCCTGCTGATTAATACCTGTGGTCCAGGGGGAGAGTCTGGTTTTAGGTCTGCTGGGAAATACAGAGTTAGCAGCAGGTCAGGTTACTGTCCCTTTGGCTTCCTTTGAATCTTTCATGACACCTTCCTATGATAGGGCCCTGGTGATGCTTGAAGGCAAAAATTTATTTCTTTCATTATTCAGAGCACCAGTAAACTGTATTTAGGGAGTCAGGTGCATTATCTAAACCATGGCTAGGCCATGATTTCCTTTCTACAACTAGCAATGCTGCCCATTATAGTGCTGTCAGTCAAAGACAAATTAGAGAGTATAACTTGTTTTTGTCATAGAAAAGTAGGCTTGTAATCATAGACCTGCCCAAAGGGGAGGACATTTAAAGGTTACCATTCTCCCATTTTAAAGAACATATTTCTTCCACATCCTGGACAGAGCCAGTCTCTACTGGAATACTTTCTATAATGGGAATCTCACAACCTCATTAGTAGACCAGAGGTCAGCAAATTTTTTCTGTACAGGGCCAGATGGTAAACATTTTAGGCTTTGCAAGCCCTAGGGTTTTTGTTGTAACTAGTCAATTCTGCCATTGTGTGTGAAAGCAGCTAAGGATAATATGTAAACAAATGGGTGTGGTTGAGTTACAATAAAACTTTATTTACAAAAATAGTGCGTGGCCTGGATTCAGCTTACTGGCATAATTGGCCTATGTAGCGATAGACCCTTCTTTTGTGGGATGGCCCTGGTCGTTAGAATTTTCTACTTTGAGCCCAAATCTGCCTCTCCTTAAATTAGGTGTAAACTTGTATATCCTTAACCATGTATTATTTTCCTTAAAAAAATTTTGATTGGTCCCAACTCTGCCTTTTGTATGTAAATTATTCATAACAGATAAATTCTTCAACCCAAATCATTTTCTTCTAAAAACAATATGATTAACTGATTGCTTTATTCATTTATTCATTCATCATCACTCAGCACTTGAGTAGGTACTGGGGATATAGAAATTAAAAAAAAAAAAAATCTTTGCCCACTAAGAGTTAACAGTCTTGTGGGAGAAGATAACGTGGAAGCACTTGGAAGAAAAGGCTGTGGTGGAGATATTCACTGGGGTGTGTGAGAGCACATAAGAGTAGCACCTACCCAGCAGGGTGGATAGTGGGAGGATGGGGTGGATTCCCCAAGGAGGTTCCACTGGAGCTGAGTTTTAAGGCAGACAGAAATGAGCAGTGCCTTCTGGAAATTTTACGTGCAAAGGTGCGCAACTGAGACAGACTGCCGGTCTGTATTTCAGGAACTGAAGGTAATTTTCCGTGACTAGAGTGCAGTGTACTTGCACGTGTGAGTGTCCCGGTGGCGATGGAGGTGTAGTCAAGGGATGGACCTTGCCTGCCAGCTGAAAGTCAAGGGAAGTCAACCAGGGTAAGCGTAATTCTGCTACTATTGCCGAAAATCTTTTAACAAAAGTTATCTGAATTGGTACAGAATGCTCTACTTTATAAGCAAGGCATCCTGGCCTTAAAAAGCCCCGGGCCTTTGGTTTGAAAATACTGTAAGTTTGGGGCACCTGGGTGGCTCAGTTGGTGAAGCGTCCAGCTTCAGCTCAGGTCATGATCTTGTGGCTTGGGAGTTTGAGCCCCACATCGGGCTCTGTGCTGACAGCTCAGAGCCTGGAGCCTGCTTCAGATTCTGTGTCTCCCTCTCTCTCTGCCCCTCCCCTGTGCATGCTCTCTCTCTCTCTCTCTCTCTCTCTCTCTCTCAAAAATAAATAAACATTAAAAAAAAAGAGAAAATACTGTAAGTTTAAGTAACTATGACAACACCTTATGTTCATACCCAGAATATACATTTGCAGCATAATTTGTTGGGTTTTTAGTTTGGTTCTGGAATGTTAGGAACAGACATCTACTGTCCTTATCTAAAAACAAGTTGCAGGATTTTGCTGGAAATTATCAAAAGACTCTAAATTACATATTGCAAGCTTGCAGGTTCTCTGGTTCCATGCCATGCCAACGGTGGCTGGGTGTATGCAACACAGACACACACATTTTCCTAACATATTCTCTGATAGTCCTGGAACATCCTTATTACAAATTTTACTCCCCATCCCCCACTGCTAAAGCATTTTATTTTATTTTATTTTATTTTGGTTTATTTTATTTATTGAAGTATAATTGACACACAATGGTACATTAGCTTCAGGTGTACAACATAGTAATTCAACTCCTCTATACTTTATGCTCTGCTCACCACAGGAGTTACCATTTGTTACTATACAATGCTATTGCAATACCACTGACTATGTTCCCTTTGCTGTAGCTTTTATCCCTGTGACCTACTCATTTCATAAATGGAAACCTCCACCTCCCACTCCCTGTCACCCATTTTGCTCACCCCCCTCTTCACCTTCCTCCCCTATGGTAACCATCAGTTTGTTCTCTGTTTTTATGATCTGTTTCTGCTTTTTTAATTTGTTTGCTCCCTTTTTTTTTTTTTTTTTTTTAGATTCCACATATAAGTGAAATCATATGATATTTTCTTTCTCTGTCTGACTTACCTCTCTTGGCATAATACCCTCTAGGTCCATCCAAGTTGTTGTGAATGGCAAGATCTCATTCTTTATGGCTGAGGAAAATTCCATTGTATATATACACCACATCTTCTTTATCCCTTCATCTATTGATGGACATTTAGGTTGTTTCCATATGTCGGTTATTGTAAATAGTGCTTTACTTTTACTTTTGACTTTCATAGAATAGTGCTTTAGGTCTTTGCACAGGTCCCTTTTTCTTTCAGGATATGTTTTCCCTTCCACTTGACAACTGTCCATCTAAACTTTCAGTAGCCCTGCAGTGCTCTGAATGATCTTCCAGCTCCCCTCTTTAACTTGTTCATTCCTGACTCTCCTCTGAGCTCCCAAGGCTTCCTGTGCACACACTATCAGAGATTTAAGGCATTGCATCATTATTGTTTTACTTGTTTCTCCTCAACGAGACTCTGAAAGCAGAGATGGAGTCTCATTTCATCTTGTGTTTCCACACAAAGCACATAAGACATATAATAATAGTTGCGGACCCAGTGTTTGGTAAGTGAAGAAATGAATGAATGATTGAATGAATGAAAGAACCAAGGATATTTACCATGTGTCCCTAGCTAGAGTCTTGACTAACCCTGGCTAGTCTTTGATTATTTGGGGATTCCTACCAATGCAGAGTGGTGCAGGGAAAGGAGGACCACAGATAGTTTCTTGGGTTTAGACTTGTGTCATCCAAGACCACAGCCACCAGACACCCGTGGCCACTGGGCACTTGCCAATTGAGATGTGCTGTCAGTGGAAAATACATACTGGACGCCAAAGACTTAGTACAAAAAAAAAGTAAAATATCTTGCTCCGGCTTTAAAAATATTGTTTATATTTTGGATAGATTAGAATCAGTAAAATATATTAATTTTTTTTTTTTTTACATTTTTAATGTGGCTATAAATTTTTTTAAATTACATATGTGGTTCACATTTGTAATTCACGTCATGTTCGTACCGGGCAGCACTGGTATGGAGAGGAGGTCCTGCTCCAAGAAGTGGCTGCTGCACCTTTCCATCCTGGCAGTTCTTTAAGAGAATCTTGCCTTCAGATCCCAGGTCCTGTTACCAGACCACGTGTTTTCATTTTGTCTTTAGCAAATCCAGTCCCCATACCACTTCATTGCTGAGGCAGTAACTAGCTCCTTGAGACTTGGTTCTGTCCTGCAACTGCATTTGATAGTTTCCTACGACCTGGGAGATCAAGGAAGATAGCGATGGGAAAGAGCAGGGCCCCTTTGTGGCTGTTGTAACAAAATCTTGTCTTTGTGTATAACAGTGGAGAGGAACAGGAGCAAAGTTCCAAATGATCTGTCCTGGAGTTTGCCCGTGTCGTGTGTTTTCGGGAAGGGGGAGGGGAAGCAGTGGAAAGTGGATTTCCTTTAGTGAGTTCGATTTTGCTTAGGCCAGGACTCAAAGTGAATTCTCTTGACACACTTCTTCTCCTGGCCTTTGCTCCTGGCCTTTCCCCCTGTCAGGGATGTCCTCTGAGGTGTCTCCCTTTGGAAAGATCCTTCTCATTCCTCAAATCTAACTCAAACAGCATCTCCGCGAAACCCGCCCGCTTGGGTTTCGTGACACAGAATTTTAACTGTACATGAATTATGCCACGTAACAAATAGTACTTCTCTCTCCACTAGGGCAGACGCTTCTTACCATTTTTGTGTGCCTCGTGCCTGTTACCCTCTCACACAGCCCAGTGCATGAGATGTAGGCAGGAGTTAATCTATTGTCTGAGAAGGATACTGATTGGTAAAAGAAGTGGGTGACAAGACTGTTTTTTTTCCCTTCAAATACCACTTGCCAAATCTACATGCAAATGAAGAGCAGAGTGTAGTTTCATTTACATTTGTGTAATGACCACAATTAGAATAACAAACAACAAGAGGCTCTTTATATATCCAACTGGAATTCCTGAGGCTGCCAAATCTATCATAAAGCACTGAGTAGAAATGTTTTAATGAGCTCCTAGATATGCCACACATGATATAATTTCCCCTAAGCTTTGCAGCCTCCGATGGGAAATTCCCCATAGGTCCCAAATGCCACCTGTGTATAAAGCCACCCAGGGGCAGTTAGAATATAAGTGATGAGGATAGGAGTGTAGTTCTGTAAAGTCAGGTCAGCTGTGGACATGCTACTAATTTCTTATGCTCCATATATTTTTTATGCTATAAAAGCCTGGGCCATCTAGCTGGGCTGAAGGTGAAACCACACAGAGAAGAAAAAGTTAATATTTCCTTTTTAATTTAGAAATTACTGGATTTTTATGTCCTCCTTGTATTTACCCAACTGTAGGGTTTGAATAACACCTGAAAAATGTAACATAGTCCGTGTCTTCCTTTTTCATTTTTCTGGCGTTGGTGCAGCTATAGTTTTCCAGATGGCCACATATATAGCCCAATAATACAGGTAAGTGCACACTACTATAGCTCTTCTACGGGCCATAATAGTTAATAGCCAGGCTAGAGCCCAGAGGCACCAACCAGTTCTAAGGCTTTTGCATTCCTTTCTTTGCATATGAATTTTGATATCTTCGCACTGCTTTTGTGAATGGTGAATTCCTAGAATAACAGAAAATTTGCGTTGTTATAGAGGTTCTTATCAATTTTATAGAAGTTCCTTTAATACAAAGAAAAACAGATTGAGCTGAAAAAAGTGCCTACTAAGAAATAAAGCACATTCTCCTGCAGCAGGGTGTTGTAGGGAAGGGAGACATAGAAATTTCCCCAAGGTTTATTGACACATAAACTGCATACGGCCAGGAAACATTAGGAGAAGAATGTCATTTTAAAACAATTCAGGGGGAAGAGCCTTGCTATGTGCCATTTCTTGTGATTACAGGCTGGGAACCTGGAACAAGATATCAGGATTTAATACTCGAGCTACTTTATGAAAAGCACTAAGCAGCAGGCTTTTTGCTTTAACCTTTTTAATATTCTGGAAGGTAATTGTCCAGACCGTCTCACCTTTCCAGGTTAATGAGGTAGCTAACAGTCCACAATAGAAAATGGCTGCCCAATCAAAAAAAAAAAAAAAAAAAAAAAAAAAAAAAAAAAAGGAAAAAAAAAACAAATGGGAAGGTCTGAAGTTACATGGGTTTTTATTGTCTTTCAAAGAAAGTACAGCAGCATTACCATTCTGTTGTCTTCTTGTGATGGATTGCAAAAAGAATCAGAAAAGGCACAACATGAATCTGCTCTCAGGACAATGATTGTAATCAAAATAGGAAATGGTACAAATGTAAGCCATTCTCCTTGCAGTTTAAAGATTATAAATCCCTTATTCATCTGTTACGATCCAGGGCCTACTTGTGATTTTTATAGTTCTTTACACGCTCAGAATTTTAAAACTGTAATGCAAAAGGGGCTACAGCTGTTCTCCTTCCGATTTGGGTGTTTAATCCCCACTTGGAGCGCCCCACCCTGGTCTCCCCTCCCTCTGCCCATCTGCAGACTGAGCCTGAGGCCAGCGCCTTGCACAGGAGAAATCCAGCTCACCGTGGTCTCTTTGCCCCCAGGAGGTTAAAACACAGCACGTCCTCTTCCAAGAAGCTCTGGGAAAATGTAGGAGCCCTTGCCAAAGATTTTGCTCTTTTTTTTTTTTTTTTTTTGAGAACTGAAACTTCTTATGATCATTATACAATTTAAAAGGGAAGTGACATATACAGTAGATTTGGACCCAGAAGACCTGGAGCTTTGCCTTCCACATGCCTCTTTCTAGGAATATGACCTTCTTTCTCTGAGCCTTTGCTTTCGCCTCCACAACATCAAAGCAACTAATGTGTGAAGTTGCTTTGGAACTAGGGCCAGCTTTTCACATGTTAAAATGGTGTTCTGAGACCAATTCTGGTGTGTGCCGGTGTGTGTGTTTGTGGGATTCCCCACAACAAACGATGCTCCGGACCCTGGCTGAATGTCCTGTAATTTAACTCAATTCTGACACTGCCCAGAGATAACGTCAGATTCTATGGATTAGGGTTCAGTCCTACAAGACTGCCCTCCCTGTACCTCTCAGAGGCCAGCCACAAAGCTCAGGCTTGTTACCTGCACTTCTAACCAACTGACTATAAATCATTGGTTCCCAAGATTTCCTCTCAGCTTTGATTGATTTGCTAGAGAGTCTAGAACACAGAACTCAGAGAAATATTTTACTTACTAAAATACTGGTTCATTTTAAAAAGACCAGTCAGGTGGAAGAGATACATAGGGCAAAGTATGGTAAAAGGGTATGAAGTTTCCATGCCTTCTATAGGCACACTGCTTTCCCCAAATCTCCACATGTGTATCAACCTGGAAGCTCTCTGAGTCCCCTCCTTTTGGATTTTTAGGAGGCTTCATTACATAGGCATGGTTGATTAAATCAATGGCCATTGGCAATTACATTTCTAGCCCTTTTCTCCTCCCCATAGGTCAGGGGGTGGGACTGTAAGTTCCAACGCTCAGATCACTTTGTTGGCTCCATTCACCATGAACCTCATCCTTAGAAGCTTTGCAAAAGTCACCTCATTAACATAACAAGTGACACCTTCATGTCTCTTCACACTTAGGAAGTTCCAAGGGTTTGGGGAGCTGTGAGCTATGAACTGTGGAAGAAGGCTAAATAGATAAGGAAAATATATGTTTGACCAAATATATATTTCTTATAAGTTGCATTATTGCAAATGTAAAATATTGTATATGATATCTAGCAGTGGGATAAAAAAGCCAAACAGGAGATAATAGTCCTAGTGATTTGTGGCCTTATAGATTTCTTAAGTACATTGAATGTTTTGAGCTAGATCTTTCCTGTTTATAAAAGACTGTTAACAGTGAGTGAAATCCCGTGGGAGATCCAGTTCTTCTAGCATACTGGGGAGACACTGGTGTAAGAAAACTTGTTTCCTGCACTGTATCTAAGGGACAATGGAGGTGATGCACTCTACTCAGCTGATACCCTGGAAGACTCTCGTTTGTTGGGTCTTTGTCCTAACCCACACTTTTTATCTTTTATTTTTTTCAAATTAAAATTCTTCAGAGAGGCCTGACATGCCTGTAGCCTCCCCAGTTTCCTGAGCCCGCTTCCACCTCCCCCAGGCATGGCACAGGGCAGCGCCTCACTATGGTAGCAGCACAGCACAGCACACGAGACTTCATGCTTGGCACCAAAGCTGTTGGTGAGAACATTCTAAAAGGCCTGCAGTCCATCTTCCGGGAGCAAGGGATGATGGGGTCGGGGCACACCTGGCAAGACCACAGTTATTCGGCGACCTACATAAACAAAAATGGTAGCCTTGCCAATCTGAGAATTTACTCACACGATCGATGTTGTTAGACCTTCAGAGTTATGATGGGGATTCACAAGGCCAAGAAGTTCACAGTCTTTTGGACAAAGTAGAAGAAAGAATGAAAGAACTGAGTCAGGGCTGTACTGAGCGGGTGAAGCGATTACCTCCCATAGTTCGAGGAGGGACCATTGACAGATACTGGCCTATAGCTGATGGTTGCCTGGTTGGGGATGAATAGATGAAGTGGTGTATGATGAAGATTCACCTTAAACGAACATTGAAATTCTACGCTTGAAGCAATTTGGAGATTTTAATCCGGTGGAGAGTGATTTGGGCATACCCAGGCCATCATGGACAGTGGAAAAGAAGACAACAGTGGCAAAGACATACTGATTCAAGGGGGCAGAGATGGGGGCATATTATGTGAAATATTTAAACTGAAACCAAATATGGTCACTATGATAGAGATTGTGATAGTGATTGATGGATGTAAGAAATACATGTGGGGGCGCCTGGGTGGCTCAGTTGGTTAAGCATCCGACTTTGGCTCAGGTCATGATCTCCCAGTTCGTGGGTTCGAGCCCCGTGTCAGGCTCTGTGCTGGCAGCTCGGAGCCTGGAGCCTGCTTCAGATTCTGGCTCTCCCTCTCTCTCTGCCCCTCCCCAGCCTTCACTTTGTCTCTCTCTCTCAAAATGAATGTACATTAAAAAAATTTAAAAAAAATAAAAGAAATACATGTGAAAAACATGTGGTGAAAAAAGGAAAAGAAAAAGAAAAACATGTGGTCATGCCTTAAATAATCAGAAAGGAGACTGCTCTCAGGTTCTAATAGAAGACTGTATTCCAGTACTGAAGAGGTGCCCCAAAGAAGGGAGAGAGACTGATTATGTGATTAATGATTTGACAGCCATTCCAATCTCCACAACTCCAGAAGAAGATTGCACATGGGAGCTTTTCAAACTGATTCTTGGCCTCTCAATAGAAGTACTGAAACAGGAGGGAAATAGTTTACATAGAGTGATTGTGTCAGTTTGACGGAAGGCCTGCACTCTATGAAGAACAGCTTGGGTGCCTGTATTCTCCTGTGGAATTCTCAAAGGAGATCGTCTGTGTTCCTTCACACTTGGAACTGTGGGTATTTTACACCGTTTGGAAGAAAACTGAACCTTGAAGACTAGTGTCTGCTAATCACATGCGCTGCAAATAGCTTTCCCGATCTTCAGAGACAGTACATGACATCGACATGTGTCAGGCAAATGATTGTGAACTCCTTCAAGTTTTCTTTTTTTATTGTTATTTTTAATGTTAAAAAAAGCAAATAGAAAATGTATATTTTGATGAGCTAGGGTATAATTTTTTTGTGAAAGTCAGCTGAAGTTTGATTAGACGGCATAGTGAGGCTGCTTCTTGCATTGAACCCCTAGAATGTGATTTTTGTTACTTCTTTTTGTGCGGACTCCTTGTTTTTGTTTTAGTAGACTTCAAATTTGGTTGTTTGGAGGAATGAACATCATTATTTTGTTCTGGAGGGTAGTTCTTGGTGGTGTTTCTTTCCCCCAAAATGGACTTAGATATTACAATTTGATGCCTATAAGAAAGAGTTAAGAAAAAATGAATAGCAATGCTTCGATTAAAATTATAAATGAGAAAAATTAAAATTCTTCAGAGATGAGCAAGATAAATATTCACATCCCCCAAATATTTGCAAGTACAATGTATGAGTGTTTATGCTTATTGTCTCAACACGTCTCAATTTGAAATGCTTTCTATTCAACACCAATAGTCGTATTTTGAAAATGACATCACAGCTTGACTATTGATACAAACTTACCAAATGTGCCCTTTTCCTGTTCCTTGTGGAGCCCATTTTTCTCTGGAGTGACCATCCTTTCAACTTTATTGCATTTTTGCCTACTGGGACTCTTTCCGATGGCAGATCCCTTGTTGGCAGGTAATTCATGTTTTCCACTGCTCTGCAGTATCACAATCCCTGTCTTCCAGTCATGCGTGGCTTCTTTCCCTGCAGTGTACCTTTCTGCATAACCCATGTAGTTTCACTACCCGGGCAGAATTTCTTACTTCCCATGGTCACTGCTGAGCAAGAGCCTAATATTCTTAACAATGGCATCTTTGAGTTGGAGGTCCTGACACTTCCACATTTGGGGAGCACGTTTATTTTGTGGCTATTTTGGTTTTTTGCATTTTCTAATTTCAGTCATTTTTGGTTTCTTTCATTTCTAATTTCTATGGAGGGAAAAGTAGTTTTAAGCCTGCCTTTTACCAGGTGGTCTTGTGATTTTAAAGAATCTTCACCCATTAAAATTCTATTTTTATGTAATACCATTTTAATAGAAATGCTCATTTTATGGAGGGAAAATGACTGATAAAAATTTGAATGCTTCTTAGGAGCCTCTTACACCCTTTTTATTGCATTTTGATGTGGCTTAATTCATTAATAAAGGGGGATGAGTTGGAGCTGTGGCATGTTTTATCTCCTATCATTATTCAACAAAAGAGAATATTTTTTCAATAAAAATTTTAGAGCAAATTTCCAATTTTCTGAAAAATACATTTTCAAAAAACAGAATGACCTTGGACTCAATTCAAAAGTGGAATTTTACAGCCACTCTTTCAATTCATTTACTCCCATAACAGTGGCAGGGAGGTAAGATCTATTATTATTATTTCTACTCTGCAGATGGGGTGAGTGACATTCACAGAAACAATGTGTGTTGTCCTTGATCACAGAACGGCAACCTCGTCTCTAGGAACCAGGCTAAAAACCAATTGTGTTAAATTCTAAACTCAATTTCTAAGCACCACCGCCCCCCCCCCCCCTTCTCTTTCCTTCTCTTTTCTGGTCCCTGGTTTTCCTCTTTTCTAGAAATATTTTTGGAGGAATTCACTCCATCCTGGACACTTTAAAGGACTACCAACTGGCTGCCCTGATTTTATAAGATGGTATCTTGCCCACACCCACCCTTAAATTAGGAATAAAAAGGGATGTTCTTTCTCTAAGAGTTACATAATGGAGAAAAAGAATGTGTACACAATTCATTCTAATATGATGTGACATGACCAGAGTTGTGCAGGGAGTCTGATGAAAGCGCTCTGTAAATGCTGAGGAAAGCATGATTGGCGTCTGCCTGGGGTTGAAGGAGGAAGTGAATGGATGAGTAAGCGACATTTGGGGCTGAGGTTTGAAGGCGGAGTACAGAGAAGGGAGGAGTACAGGGAAGAGGGGGAGCAAGTTAAGGAAGGCAGAGATGGCCAGGGTGTGGCGCCCCCCTCCCATGTCCGCATGTCCACATGTGGGGTGTTCCTGGGCAGGGATGCTTGAGACAAAGGGCAGGCGATTGGGTAGGACAAGTCGTGCGGTGGCAGTGCCTTCCACGTGGCCTGGCCTCTCCTGTAGGAATGGGGAGCTGCTGACGGTGTGGAAAGCAGTGCAGACACTGTGGGATCCTGAGAGGTTGCTCTGGTCACAACATGCAAGAGGGATTGGCATGAGGACAAACTGGAGAGTGGGGCCTATCGGGAATAATAACCAAAAGAGGATAAAAAGGCTGAACTAAGATAGTGACCATGGGAGCCAAGGGAGTGGGATGGACATGTTTGAGATTTTGAAATAAAATGAAAAAAAAAAAAAAAAATCCCAAACACCTAGTTGTAAAGTATAAAGCGGGAGGCTTGTTTCTACTTCACAAAAATCTAGAATTCTGGTAAAACACAAACATAGTTAGCTTAAAATTGTGGTTATTTGGACCATAGCTCATTAAATTCCTCAAATAGTTGGTTTTCCTGTGCTAAACATTTACAGGAAAAGCAAATGACAAGAAATCAAATGGAAAACAATTTTATTTTCAAGCAGGGAATTCTTTTTGTGGTGGGATCATTTCATATCAGTTCAATTTCTTACATCTTCTGTGCCGTGTTCCTGCCCCTTCTCATCCCAAGTTCACACACACACGTGCTGCAGTGGCCCTCCTTCCCTCCTGCCAACATGGAGGTGCACAGTCACCCTCAGCTACAGCACTGCCATAGGGGTCTGAGGACAAGACTGGTCAGCTCCTCGGACTAGAGCATTAACTCCTTTAGGGCAGGGACTGTTTTCCACTCTCCTAGCTCTCAGAGGGAGGGCACTAAGATTTAAAGTCTTTACTATGTCACACACTGTCTAGGCAATTAAAATACATGATGGACTTAAGGCTTTCAATACCCATTTGAAGACTATTATCATTGTTTCACAGATTAGGAGACTGAGACCTGGATCACATAATGAGAAAGCCAATGCTTTTTATATTATTTCACATTACTGTCCTAATGTCTATTCTATGTTCTGGCATAGAGTTGGATACTCTCAGTAGATGTTTAATTAGCATTTAAACAAAGGTGGATTTTCTCATCAATAGGTAGCCCTCTGTCATACTTGCTAGTGGATAGGGATTCCCCTGTCCCTGGAGTACATAAATCGTATTGTGTTTCAGCTTTATTCTGGGTTAAATGCAGCATTATGTATTAGTACAGAAATTTTGCTTTAATGCCACTTACGTTTTTATGGGATAATGTGACTCAGGGGACCAACATTGGTTACAAATGTAGCCAGTATGTCCTTGACTTCTTCTGTGTTAATTACACATGTGTCATATTTGCAGTAAGATCACAAATCTCAGTGTTCTTTGAGTATCTACCTTCCTGTGAGGAGGAAGTTCAGTCTTTTCCTATATCTTTTTCTCCAAGTATTCCCAGCATCCCCTGTTGTGCAAGATGGGTCCCTTTCTGGTCACCATTTGTCATGAGCCATGGAAAATTCTATGGGTTAGGAAGGCTTCATTAGGGAAATTTTAAGCAAGGTTGAGCAAGATGTGGTGTTCATGACATCCACAGAAAGATGAACTGTGTGCAGAGCACTGTGTTGGGCACACTGAGGGTGAACAGTCTAGGAGCAAGACCTGCTTCTTTCTCACTCTTTCATTGTATAGGGCACGTGTAGGGGAGGAAAACATTCCTCTTCTTCCCTTCCAGGTTCTTTGGCTAGTCTAATCATTAAATTAACATAAGATTAACAGGAGCAAAACAAATTTAATCTTATACCTACAAAAACCCTACAAAAAGAAGTTACCAAACAGACAGCTTTTATATCTTTTAGACAAAGAAACAATAAATTTGTGAAGAACTGACAAAACAAAGGGGATCTGGGGTCCATGGTTAACTTTATAGCCAGGGTAGGCAGGCCAAATTCCTGTTCAGCCCTCTTGCTGGGAAGAGGGGAGAGCTCTTAGTTCCAGCTGACTCATTGTCCAGGTCAGTGTTTGTCAATAGAAATACAATGTAAACCATATATGTAAGTTTGGGTGTTTTACTAGCTACAGTAAAAAAAAAAAATAGGGAAAAAATGTGAAATGCATTTTAATAATACATTTTCTTTAAATCGCTATATCCAAAATGTCACTACATGCAATCAATATAAAAGTTGTTGTTGACATATTTTACATTTTTTAAAAATAATAAGTCTTTCAAGTCAGGTGTGTCTTTTAGACTTACAGAATCTCTCCATTTGGACACTAAATTTCCTTTGGAAATACTTGATCTGTATTTAGATTTCATAAAATATACAGTTAAGAGGAGATTTTCACACCCAAATTTTTCTGCATATATACTTTGAAGTTTTCTAATACCGAATTAAGTACCAATTTTTAACTTAAATTTAAAACCTTTTAAAAATTAAAGTTTAAATTAAAATTAGTTTTTGGCTGTACTAGGTACATTTTAGGGGCTACATAACTAGTCCTACATAACTATGATAGCCCTACATAACTAGTGGCTACTGTATTGGACACAGAGCAAGCTCCTGGGGTCATTTTTGGGCAATCTCAGGTATGTATGTTAGTGTTACCTGGAACCCAGCAAGTCTTAAACAAAGTAATATAATAATAAAACACAAAAAAGCTATATATCAAGTCCCAAGTCTAGGTTTGAACTCCAGTTTTGCAACTTTCTATCTATAAGGAAGTTACTTCACCTTCTGGGCCTCAAATTATTTGTCTGTGGAAGGAGAAAATAATATTTCCAGCCTCAGCTTTGTAGTGAGGGCTAAATAGGACAATGCCTAGCTTATAGTGAGTTATCAAGAGACACAAGGTCATATTGTTTCAGAGTTTAAAAATCCTTTCATATTTCATTATTTCATGTGCCCCGTACTGAAATCTCATTATGAAAGGAAAGAATTATTATCTCCCTTTATAAAAGATCTAGAACTTGAACACAGGTCTTCAAAATCTAAGCCCATTTTGTTTTCCATATTATGATTATCATCACCATCAGCTAGCTTGATTAGAGTGGCCCTATGAGAGGTACTGTTCTTAGGGCCATACTTTTAATAGCCACACTAACACCAAATTTCCCTGTCTGGTTTTACAACACAGGTATTCATATCTATAAACTTACTGTACAAGGCTTAGAGAAAAGCTGGATTTGTTATTCGTATCAGGGATCCCTTCTTCCCATTTCTTACTAAATATCTGCCTTTCTACTTCCCTAAACACTTACTTAAAAAGAAAGTTAAAGTCTTGATTATTAATGAATGTTTGTTCTGCACATTGCCTCGGATCAATAGAAGATCACAGCAAAAGAACGTAAGCAATAGTTAATGTTCAAGTTCCCATTAAAGAATACATGTGAAGAGTGATTTTGAGCGCTAATTATCTCATGTGGTCTGAGCGTTTCTGGTTTCTTTTCCTCAAGGCACAGGCAGAATATGTTTACATTTGTAAATTTTGGGATGCTCTTTGGGTCTGTTTTCTGATTTTCCCTTCTTTTGATGACTTGTCAAAAATAGGAGTCTGCCCCCAGGTGTCATTCCATTCCATCCCATCTTGACAATATGCTGCTTGTCAAGGCTGCACAGTAGTCCTTTGTATCCATGTCCTGGAGCCCAGGGCACTGCTGAGTGGATCAGGCAACTTGTGAAATATCTGATTGAACTTGGACTCCAACACACCATCTCAATGTATCCAGCCACTGTAAATTAAAAGCTTTGCTCTGCCGGTGGTCTCTTCAACTTTCAATACATTTTGATTTAAGGGACTTTGGTCTCTGATCATCTCATACTTTAGGAGATGTAAGTGCAGGGAAAGAATGAGACAGAACAATAAGAGAAGACAGTTATGAGGAACACAAACAAAGGAAATAGGGACAGCCCACATATGATATCATGTCATTATTTACAAAGGCAGATAAAACATCATAATTGGTGCTGTGTAATAGTTACTTGAGTGATCTTCCGGACTGTGTGCTTCAGGGCTGTGTGGTAGAGGTAGTCATCAAAAATTTTATGTCACAAAGAATTCTGCAAATAAAATGCTTCTACAAGCCTCTGTCTATGCAACAACAAGTATCTATGATGTAAGTATCAGAATATATAATTTTTTCCTTGCAAAGAGGCAAAGAAAAGCTGATAGGAATTGGTCTTTCTCTGTAGAGAAATATTAAATAATGAGTTGTTGAAGGATTTTTTCTTATTTTCAAGAAACATATACTTATTGTATAATGTTAAGGAAAAGATAATAAAGTCACCCATAACTACTTCCACTAAAGATAACCATTCTTAATATCTTATTGTATTTCCTTCCAGTCTTTTATATGCATATATTTTATAACCTAGTTATAATTATGCTGTATATAGTTTTATATCTTACTTTTTTCTTTTAACATTATAAAATTTTTACGTTATTAGGTTAGGCATTGGCTAGACCATCATAAATCACTTAGTCTATTACCTGTATTGGAAATTTTTCATTGAGTTCATTTTATTTTTCTACTTAAAATAGCCCTGTGATGAATCCCTTTAAATTTTTATCTTTTTTTAAAAAAAATTTCTCTTTAAACATGCATTTTATTATTCCTTCAGTATAGTTTCCTAAAAGTGGAATTATTGGGACAAAGGTTATAAATATCTTTAGAGCTCATGGTACATGTTGACAAATTGCTTTCTAGACAGGTTTTTAATTTATCCAATGTTCTGTTCCATCGGAAGTATATAGTAGTGCTCGGTGCCAGTTATTTTTAAACAAACATACTAGCATGTAGATACCAAGATACAGGTGGTTCTCTTCAGAGGAGTCACCTTGGGAAGCTATACTTATTTAAATGTAGTTGACTTGGTACGTGCCATTACTTCAGAGATGCCCATGATTTAGATACCCATTTGGGGTCTGAGTAATTTTTGGTTGTTTTCAAAAATTGCGTGATCTGTTCTCCGAGAATAAAGACTTGCTACCCTCGAAGATATACAGAAGTATATCGAATTACGAGCAAATAGCCTTAGCTACGTTGCTTTGCCTTGTTCAAGGACCCTGCTCCTGCTGAATGCCGCTGTGACCATCAAAGCAATGCCATAGAAAAGCTAGAAGAGAGGAGGAGGAGAGGGACAATGTGGCGTGTACAGTCCATAGCTCTTCCCCCGCAGTGTCTAAGTAACGGTGGTCACCTGGCTCCATTTGATGCAGAGAACAAATTTAGACCTGAAAGTGGGAGATTAGCATAGTATATTCACAGAAAGGTGATTTTATTAAAGGAAACAATTTGATTTTTCCAAGGAATGTGTTTTAATGTATTTTACTTGATGAGAGAGAGTGAAATAGAGAGTTACAAGAGATGGAGAGAAAGCAAATGAAACAAAATATTAATAATTGGGGAAATCCATGTGAAAAGTATATGAGTTATGTTTTCAATTGTTGCTACTTTTCCATAGGTTTGAAAAGTTTTAAACTGAAAAGATGAGGAGAACTAACATCTGAAGGGGAGGAAAAATTAATTTTCATTTACCTTTCTGTGTTCCTGGCTGAGACACCCCTGTATAACAGGAAAGATTAACGGGAGAAAAACAAATTTAATTATGTATGTATGTATGAATATCTTTAAGGAGCCCCTCAAAGATATGGGACACAAAGAAGTGACCAGAGTGGGCAGCTTTTATATCATTTAGACAAACAATGTTTGTGTAGGATTGGCAAGGCAGAGGGGTTTAAGCTTGGGGTAGCAAATGGTAAAGAATTAACTAGGCTTATGTATACAGACTTCTTGGTCCTAGATTCCCTCTTTGGTGATAAAGATGTCTTCTATCCTCCTGGTACAAGGAGAGTAACTTTCACATGGGAGATTTATTTCCTGCTTTCAGGGGGACAGAGGAAAGTCAGAATGTCCTTCTTGCACTGGTGTTTCTTAAGTATCTTTATTCAAAATAATCAATATGCCAATGTAGCATATTTTAGGGTGACATTCTGAACCCCTTCACATAACCCTTGAACAATACCACAATTCCCTGAAGAATGATCCAGGAATGAGTGAGAATGATCAAGGGTCTGGCATCAAGGCAGATGTAGATCGGAACATACATGATTTTCACGTGATCATGGGTGGTTTCCTTTGGAATTCTTCCTCTGAGTGGGGAACTTCTATACTTGAACTATTTCTTACTGAAGACTACCCAGTGACAACCCCCAAAATACATTTTATGGACAGAATTTGTCACCCTAATGTAGACAAGTTGGGAGGAATCTGTTCAGATATTTTGGAAGACAAGTTGCCCCTAGCATCAGAGATCAGCAGAGCTCTGTTCCCCATCGAGATGCTTCAGCAAATGATGCAGGGGCATGGGAAGTAGTGGAAGACAAAGGAAGCTGAGATTATTGAAGCATGTAGGGCGCGGACTAGCTATACAATGAATAATATTTAAGTTGGTCTGATCATCAAGTGTATATCTCTTCTCCTGTTTGGCTAATATGTCTTTTTTTTTTTTTGTTTTTTTGTTTCACTTAATGTCTTTGGAATGTTACAGAATAAAATCCAAGATCTCTTCAAGAAAATGACAGGGAAATAGCGTATATCCTATTATCACTGAACTTTTAATTTCTGGGACTTTTGGTTCATGAACCTCTGCAAAAATGATATTAGGAGATATTAATTTGAACCAAAACTTAAGAGTGGCTACATCATCAGTCCCTGTGTCACGTTAACTTTGAGCTGACAAGAAAATATTTTCCAACACGGTAAAGGAGTAATTCTTGGACTTTAATGTGCATAAATCACCCAGGGATCTTCTTAAAAACACAGATTCTGATTCAGTTGACCTGGAGAGGAACTTAAAATTGTGCATTTCTCTGGGGTACCTGGGTGGCTCAGTCAGTTAAAAGAGTCTGACTCTTGATTATAGCTCAGGTCATTAGCTCATCTCACAGTTTTTTAGATGTAGCCCCGTGTTGGGCTGTGCACTGACAGCGAGGAGCCTGCTTGGGATTCTCTCTCTTCTTCTCTCTCTGCCATACCCCTGCTGATGCTCTTTCTCAAAATAAATAAATACACTTTAAAAAATTCTGCATTTCTCATGAACTCCCAGGTGATGCTGATACTGCTGGGCACGGACCACATTTCAAATAGCAAGTAGAGGACAGAACAAGTCTTTGGAGTCAAAAAAGGCGGGGCACCTGGGTGGCTCAGTCAGTTGAGCGTGCGACTTCGGCTCAGGTCATGATCTCACAGTTCCTGGGTTCGAGCCCCGCATCAGGCTCTGTGCTGACCACTTGCTCAGAGCCTGGAGCCTGCTTCAGATTCTGTGTCCCTTTCTCTCTCCGACCCTCCCCCGCTCACACTTTGTCTCACTCTGTTTCTCAAAAATAAATAACTGCAAAAAAAATTAAAAAAAAAGGCATTAATCTCTTTGGGTCTTGGTTTCCTCAAGTGTAAGATAGAGAAAATGCATACATGAAATTCTTGTGAAGTTGAAATAAAATAAGCATTTTGAAAGTACTTTGTAAAATGTGCTTTCTCTAATATTAAATTTTTTTTACTAATACCATATTGCTTTATAAATCCTTCCTCTGCAGAAAACTTAAAAACAAAGAAGGGATGGGAAGCCAGGTGAGGTAAATTATGCTGCATTGTTGCTATTCAAGGCTCTTGACACTAATGTGGAAACTGTGAAAAAAATTCATTCCTATGGGCAATGTTGTTGAACCTATTAGGAATTCTAAAGAATTGATACCTTGATACCTTATTGAAAAGCTATTAATATTGATTAATACTTTTTTTTCTGAAAAGAAGTTTCTTTTGGAAGTTTTGGATTTCCATTATATATCATCCTTCCTAAGACTGACTAGATGTCTCTTCTTTCCCATAACCAAGCACCAGCCAAAATACCAATGGACATTTAGTATTGGATTGGGGAAAATGGTCAAACAGTGAAGCCATAATCTTGTAATTGAAATTATATTATTTTCAAATATAATCTTCAGGCACTGTGGAATGACAGAACTCTAATTTTCAAAAAACAGAAAAAGCAATTGATTAGCTATTGAATGCCAATACGCTTTTCGGAAGACAGTTGAGTAAACAAACAGGCAGTACTAAGATTCTATCTCAATGAAAAACAAGCAAACAAACAAACTGTTTCAGGACGTAGAAATCCTTTTGGAAAATAAAATTTTAACACTAAAGTTAAAATTCAAAGCTAAGAAGCTTCGTTTCCCAGAGATATTGTGAGGATTTTCTTTCTTTCTTTCTCTCTTTCTTCCTTCCTTCTTTCTTTCTTTCTTTCTTTCTTTCTTTCTTTCTTTCTTTAAATAATGGGAAATTCTCACGATGGAGAGAAGTGATAACAGAACAGTAGAGGTGGTAGGATTGGAGGCTAAGCTATTTACCTTAGACTCCCACATTTGGCTAGACTCAACTTCCCAGAGAAAGTAATTATTTTCCAGTATTTATTTATGAGAATAGAACTGAGATGCCATGCCAGTGTGAGTTTAAAAACAAAAAGGAGTTTCTTAAACTGTCTTTAACTGCCTACAATCTTGAGGGAAGGTGGTAGCAGTGATGGAGTTCTTTGGGGTGGGGTAGAAAAGAAGGTAAGATAGTCCACAGGAAAACCAAAGTCCCAGTTTACTTCAAAATTTAAAAATATTTATACCTTGCATAACTACGACTACACAAATCTAACATGCACTTGAGATTAAGTTATTAATTGATGCTTTTACAATCTCATTGTATAACAAAAAATTCAGCTCTAGGTATGTTGTTATTCTTTTTCCCTTTTCATGTTGTTTATTATCAATGTACTCTACGATCCTAGTCAGTTTTTCCCATTATTTAAAAAAAAATATGTTTTCCTTTTTATTTTACTCTGTATCTGAGTTCTTTCTTACTACCCTGTCTTTAAACCCCCTTTTTGGTGTCAGCAGAGGTCTTAAGTGATGGCTATTGACTCACTACCTTGTCACATATGTGTGTTCATCACACATTTGAGTCAGGAGTCACACATTTAAGGGGAGGGAATGTAAAGAATCCAGAGGAGAGAATAGAGATTTTAATGAGATAATTCAACTGATAATATCAGCCATACCACATCTGACTTATCTCCATAAGGATTGAGAAAGTATATTATCAGTTTTATAATTTGTAAATTTGCATGCATATTGTTTGTCCGTATCTATATAAGGTATGTGAATAATTCTTGATCATACACATGACTATGAACGAATACTACAAACATACTTGGGTAGAACTAGTAAACCTTAGTAGATTTTGAAAGAACAAAGCAGGTGAAAGAGGCAGCAATGGTTATTTTATAAGCTGTTTACATAAGTCGAATGTGAACAAGAGTCAAGTCAAACTTGTTGAGAACATTTACTGCTGCCAGTCAAGATTAATGAAGTATAGAACACCTTTGTAAAGAAGAGCCAAGGGGAGTCCAACCTCACTTCTTTGGTGATAGGCCTTTGTTACTGGATTGTCACAGTCAGGTTGGTTGGAGGCCATTGCCCCTTTCTCTGGGACATCTTGATGGCTAGTAGCACCTGCTCCCCAGTGACTAGCTTTGCTGCACAGTTTGAAGCCGCTTCAGTTTTGTTTTTTGCCTTCTAGCGGTTCTCAGTTTTTTAGTTTTTAAGAAATTATCCTCTAATTGGTATAGGAAGTCTTCAATTCGTCCAACCTAGAAGAAATAAGCAGAGAGAATGAGATTTGTTGTTTTTTCCCAGGTTTTGTGTAGTTAGGAAAATAGTGAGGTATTTAAAATTAAATGGCACATACAGATCCATGTTGGAACAGAATCGGCGGAGTTGGACATGATTGAACGTAAAAGCCTCCTTCTGTTTCCATTTCAGATTCCCCTGTTTTAGGAACATGAAGTAGACATGCAGGAGTTTGCTGTACCACTCAGTCCTATGTACTGGGTATAGAAATGGGGAATATCATCACCCATTATCTTTAATGGTCAGAAAAATCAGGGATTTCAAAAAGAAATAAATGGTGAAAAACTCTACCATTAGCAAGAGGAAGAATGGAAAAACAAATCCACACCCCTCAAAGCCAGAGATTCTAGCATTTATATGCCTCTGGCCAACTTGGGAGAAGAATGAATATTACACATTGTCTTAGCAAGAACAATTTCTTTTAAATCAAAACAAAATTTTGAGAAAATACATTTTCTTAAAAAATGCCACACCCCAAGGAATAAGATAAAGTAATGATATACAAAACAATAAGTCTAAACTGTAAGTCTTTCTCCAAAGAAAACTTGTAATTATTCAGTGACGGTTGAATATGTTACACTATTTGTCACTATTTTATTCTGCTAAAGACCTATAGAATAAAACAGTTTACATATATGCTGCATTGGGCTCTCATGAAAGTCTGTAGATGTAATAATTCATACTTAACCTTGACTCCCAGCACCTGCATAACATATTAGCCTAAAATCACTCACTGAAGAGCCCGTTGTCATAAAGTTAGCTCAAAGCTAGAACACTTACTACTCAAGATACATGCGCATATCATCTCCTTAAGATAAAAGCACTTAAACTCTAGTTTTCCAATTTTGAGTTTTACTTTTAAGTCACTTGATTTATCATTTAGGGTGATATCCAAAAGATAATTCAAATTGTCAAAAAGAATAATAAATGGTTGCATTCATTTATATGTTATGCTTAGGACTTATATTACACTAGGTGATGTAAATTGTCCATTGGTTTCCTTAGAAAAATAATATAATTTACTTTTATGAAAACAATTCTTTTTGAAAACTTAAAATTACTTCAGGCAAATTTCTCCAAAAACACGTTGTTGTTTTTGATGTCTGATCGTTGCATCAATCGTCAAAATCATTTGACAGAATATTTTTGGACTGTCATGAAGTCAGTGAATTATTCTATGTATTTCATACATTTATATTATCCAACTTACACCAAAATCATAAATACAAAATTAACACAGAGCACAATCAAAACAAATGTAATGGATGGGACTTTACCATTACTTCAATAGTTGAGTTGATGACTCACTCATGTTTTTGCACTGAAAATGTGTCATTTAAATCAAAGCTCTCTACAATTAGAATGTTTGCAGTTAACCCAAATGCAATTTAAAATTACAATCCTAACGCACAAACTTTCTACAATGATACAGAAACATAATTGTTTTAAAATATCCATTAGGTGGCTATTGTCTTTTTTGCTTTTTAAAGTGTATTTATTAAAAGCAGGGTTGACTAACTGGGTTGCCTTTCATTAGAAAGGACAAAGAAGAAACATAAAATGTCTGATTGAAACAGAGTACTGTTAAATTAAACTGGAGGTCTAGAGTATATACCATGTGCATGTCTAACATGCCTATGTGTTTACCTCCTACCTGGTCTGTCTACATGTTATCCTTTCAACTCGTTCTCCTAATGATACCAAAATGATCTTTTAAAAATGTAAATCTGGTTATGTTTTTCCCTTGCTGGAAAAACCTAAATGGATTCCCAAGCCCTTAATGTGGCCTGCACACTTCTGAGTGATCTGGTTTCACTTGCATCTCTAATTACGTCTTCTATCACTCCATTTGCCTCAGTTGTGTGGTACATCTTTCAGTTATTTGAACACAGCAGTGCAGTGTACTCTGTTCCCTTAAACTTCCTAATGTTAGGCCATGTGATGGAATACTCCCATTGGAAAATCCTTAAGTTTCCTCTGGATTTCAGGTTCAACATCAGTGCATCAGGAACATTTTCCTGGATAATCCAGACCAGGTTGGGTTTCTCAGTAACATATTCCCATTGCAGCCCATTAATCTCTTTGCAAATTATATGTGTATACACACACACACACACATATATATCTTACTTGATTATAATGATTTATTTAGTATCTGTCTTCCTATCTGGGTTTTAAGGATTATAAAGCAGACTAAGGCCACATTGTCCACTATTCCTATCATTTAGAATATGGTGGACCCTCAATAATCTTCTTTTCTGATAATAGAGAAGACATTCAGAAACTGATTTGTTTTTCCATATTCAAAGTGTTGCCTGGTATGGAGCATATCAGAAGGCTTTCTTATCTTACAAATTACCTTGAGAGTCTCCAGGCAAGATGATTACAAGGTGTGGTCTCCATACTTGAAACAGATGAGGTAGAAAGGGCACTGGATAAAGAGAGTCAGTGTTGAATTCTGCTCATGGCTTGTAATCCTTGTGGCTTTATAACCCTAATCTGTGACTCTCGAAAAGTCACTTGGCCTTTCTGAGCTTCAGTTTAACTAACCTTTGGTGAAGAAAAGGTTGGCCTGGATAATTTCCAAGGACACTCCAAGCCAAAAAATTCCATGACCTGTACTCACATCAGATCTAGGTTAGTTCAGTCTTATGTGAGTCCTCACATTTTTCAAATCACAGGTTATTCTCTTAGATTATACCATTAGATGAATGACACACTATGCAGTAAAGTAAGTCAATTTTAGCTTCTATACTTTCTGAAGTGTAGGAGAGCTGCAACATGTTTTTAGTGAAGCTGGTTCTTTATTTTCTTTTTTACGTCAAGGAAAGAAAAATGCTGGTTGAAGAGAAAATAGATTCATATAACTAAGAAGAACAGATTGCAAATGATAGAAATTTCTATAAAGCCCTTAGGGAAATAAAACACAAAGAAATATGTAAGCATGTAAGGAAGGAAATGAGCCAGTTTTTGGAGCAAAGGCCTTATTAGACTTCCTTTTTGGTACAGAATCTCCTTGCTTAACTATATCAGATAGTCTACTTGGTCATTCTGGGTCTAATTTTCCCATTTGCAAAATGGGCGGATAACATTTTCTTATATATCTATATGCCAATGCTGACTTGGCTTTACAGGGATATGGACATCAGACCAAATGAGCATGCAAAGAATTTTGGGATGTCCGATGATCACAGGGACTCAAGGTGTCAATGAGAGGGCAGATTCTCACCTAGCACATGGCTATCAGTCATAATTCACATCAAAGGAAATTATTATCAACTAGTTTCTGAGGACCTTTAAATCTTATACGCAAAAATCTGTCAGCCATGATTTAGTGTAGATTCAAGAAGTTCAGAATGAAGATGCCAGTGCAACTCTAAGCGAGAAGACAGCTTGAGAATTATAGGAGATCTTAAAATTAAAATTCTAACAGTATAAAAGCAAATAATACCAATGAGAGAGAAATGTGGAGGTAGCCAAACAGACCAATTTAAATTACAAGAAAATTTTTAGTCAGCTCAGATTTCAAAGGGAGCACATTTGTTCTTTCATGCAAATATTTATTGAACATTTACTATACACTTGGCACTATAACAGGGTGATAAGCAAAAATATCAAGATATTTGCTTATGAGGAACTCATATTCATGGAGGAGAGAATTAATGAAGAAATGACTGCAATAGAGCATAACTGTGTATGTCAGAATTATGTACAAAAAGTTCTATTAGCAAAAATGTCAGAACAGTGAATTCTTTTTTTTTTTTAGAGCAATGAATTCTATTTGAAGGGATATGGATGTGCATTGGTGGATATAGGAGCTGGCTCTTTGCCAGGACAAGAAGTACGTTTCAAACTGAGGAAAGGGCATCCATAAGAACAAGGTTGTGAAAGTACATGGGCTATTTGACAATGGTAAGTTTCTTACAGCATAGATGTGGGCACCCGGGAACTGGGAGTAGAGATACAGATAGCAGGAAATACTGATTGGAGTCAGCTTGTAAAAAGTTGAAAAATATTTAGCCATGTGGTTAGAAAGTAAATCTGGCAACACTACGGGGAGTGAATGCAGCCAGGGAAACTAATGGAAGGTGAATTAATTAAGGGACCAGTGTAATAGGATATGGAGAATACTATGAGGGCCTGAAGAAAGAACTTAAGGAACATTTAGGAAGTAAACTCTATAGACTTGATGAAAAATTCTGTGTTGGGACAAGAGGGAGGCAAAATTAGGAATGACTGCACAGTTTCTAACTTGAGATAATGATATTTTAATGAGATATGAAATATAATTAGATGAACAGTTTTAGGGAAAATAAATGAGTTTGACTAGTGACAAATATAAGAAATAGAAAAACAGTTCACATAATCAGAAATTAACAAAAAAATAGATCTATAATAATAATCTAGTACTAGGCTAAAAGCCAGAATGAAACACAACTCCAAATTAAAAGAAAAACCAACAACCTCTATTCCTCAGTCCACCATGTGAAAAGCATTCTAGTAGTTATAAAGTGCTAAGAAAACAAGAATGATACTTTCAGTTATTCAGAGTAAAAAGGTGATTATTGCAGAGATACGGTATTGGATTGAAGTCAGATATATCTTGTTTGGAATTCCAGCTCCAGCATTTTCATGTGTGAATTTGTGCAATTTTATCTAACTTCTTAAAACCTAAGTTTCCTTTTCTATCAGTTGTTTCACAGGATCTTAGTAGGGTTAAATTAAACAATTTATGTGAATTATTTGCATAGGTCTGAATTACTATTATTTAACAGTAGTATTAATACTTGAATCTGGAAGTGTATGCTTGGTAAATAGAAAAAATGTAACTAAATGAAAAAAATACAAAAGTGAAATAAAATAAAAATATAAACAACTTTAATAGACACTATGTTTTTGGCCTCTACTCTGTGAGGGATGCTGCCTCAGTAACTGTGCTAGTTGTAGTTGCCATACATTAAAGTCTTGTGATTAGGTCTCAAAATTCAGTGATATAAAAGTCAGAATTAGGAAGGGGCAGAAAAGGGAAAGGAAAGATAAGTTTCTGATAGCTCATATTAGCTCATTGTAAATAAACAGTATTTTCTGGTGGCCTCCCTAAATACTAATCTGATTATAGACAATAATGTGTCTGTCTCATGGAAGCAACCTAAGTGTTCACTGATGGGATGAATGAAAAAAGAAAATGTCTTACACACACACACACACACACACACACACACAAACACACATTCACACACACAGAAGAATATTATTCATCCATAAAAAAGAAATCTTGTCATTTGCAAAAAGACGAATGGAACTTGAAGTCATTATGTTAAATGAAATAAGTCAGAGAAAGACAACTGAGCTCATAGATACAGAGAACAGACTGGTGGTTGTCAGAAGTTGGGGGTCGATGAGGGGCACCTGGGTGGCTCAGTCGGTTAAGCGTAGGATTCTCGGTTTGGGCTCAGGTCATGATCTCGCTGTTTCATGAGTTCGAGCCCCATGTTGGGCTCTGCTTTGACAGTGCAGAGCTTGCTTGGGATTCTCTCTTTTTCCCTCTATCTCTGCCCCTCCCCTGCTGTCTCTGTCTCTCTCATGTGGTCTCTGTCTCTCTCAAAATAAATAAATAAACTTAAAAAAATAATAAACAAGTTGGGGGGTGGGAGGTCAGCAAAATAGATGAAGGTTGTCAAAAGGTACAAACTTCTAGTTATAAAAAAATAAGTCATGGGGATGTAATGTACAGCATGGTGACTATAGCTAACAGTATTGTACTGTATATTTGAAAGTTGATAAGAGATTGGATCTTAGAACTTCTCATAACAAGAACAAAACTTGTAACTATGCTTGGTAATGGATGTTAACTATACTTACTGTGGTGATCATTTCACAATATATATGAATATCATTATGTTGTACATCTGAAACTAATATAATGCTATATGTTAATTATATCTCAATAAAAGTATGAAAAAATTCCCTTTCAAGTAAAATGTGTCTGTTTCAAAGGAGACAAATGCTTTTATCCCTTCTCTTCTCAGGTCATATCATATCTGGGCTATCATGTGTGGTTGTGGGTATGTCAAGGGGCTTACTCCAAACTGTATGAAGAAAAGTTGAAGGATCTAGAGGTCTCTAATATGAAGAAGGGAATTATAACAGGAGTCTGTGGTGTCCAAGTATATCAAGGTTGTTATGTGGAAAGAGTAACAGATTTGTTTGTGTTAGCTCATACAGTGGAAAGAGTGCTATCTGGAATTAGACGGTAAGTTTGATTCTCGATTCTTCTACTGGTCATGTGACTAAGTTAAGTCAGAGACTAAGTTAAGAGAGACTGGGGTGATAATTCTATAAGGCAACGTACACTAAAAATTACCAGCAAACCACCAGAAGCTAGAGAAGCATGGAACTGATTCTTCCTCATGGCTCTCAGAAGGAACCAACCCCATGGCACTTTGATCTTAGAATTTCCAGCCTCTAGAACTGCGAGAACTTACATTTTCTCACCTCTAGTATAAATAATAAATTTATGGGGTGCCTGGGTGGCTCAGTCGGTTAAGCGTCTGACTGGCTCAGGTCATTATCTCACAGTTCATGAGTTGTGTGACTGTTCACTTCAAGCTCTGTGCTGACAGTTTAGAGCCTGGAGCCTGCTTTGGATTCTGTCTCTCCCTCTCTCTCTGCCCCTCCCCTGCTTGCACTCTGTCTCTCTCAAAAATAAACATTAAAAAATTTAAAAATAACAAATTTATAATGATAATAATAGTCCACTTGACAGGGTTTTTGTGAAGATTAAATGGTTTGATGTTTGTGAAAAGCTCTTCCTAAATGGCTAAGCCACCCATGAAGATTATAATAGCAGTACATTGTATAGTGACTGGTGACATAGTAGATTCTCAGTAAATATTTGCTGAATCAATGAATAACTAAATGAGTCTTCAAATGGGTGAAAGATTATAGCATGTAAATAGTAGATATTACTGTTTTTTTCACAACTGTCTAAAAATGAAAGGGACTTTAGGGTGAGGTATGGCAACCCCCACCACAGAGACTGGAAAACACACATTAGATGACCCTTTTGGAGAGCATGAAGTATTTGTGAGTCATGTGTGAACTAGGGGTTGAATTCAATAAATTTTTTAAATCCCTTCCAACATTAAAGGACTGATTCTATGATGTTTAGTTTGGCCTGGATTCATTCTACAGAAATGTGCTCCATGGAAGGAGAACACAGTGCAACGTGCCTGTACCACATGGAGAAGCACTACAGAAATGAGAGGGAACCGACAACTTCTATCGTTGTGGTTTTATATATACTGAAAAGTACTGAAGTGGTTAATATAAACACCCATAGATACTGGGATTCTCAAGCCTCCCCTATGTCCCATTTATAAAATTATCATATCTAAAAGGCCAGTATTTTCTTCTCTAGATGTATCAAAATTGTATGTTGTATACAAAGGGCCCCTATTATGGATTAGCTTAATAGCAGAAGGTAGTTCACAGCACACTCATTTCCTTTTCATCTCCTAACTGCACAAGATTATGCACTGGCACTAAAATATTTCTTTTTAGTTAATGATTTTATATTTTTTCAGCATATCAAAACTTACAACTTTCTGCTGGATTTCAGGATAAAATGCAACATTTTTACAGATAAAAATAATATGGTTTCCCACATATAACCATTCATAATTACTTTAAATATAGGCATGCTGAAAGGTACTTGAATATTTACTCCAATAATCTTTTACTTTAAATTGGTTTGTATCAAACCACAAGAGACTCTTAATGATAGAGAACAAACTGTGGTTGTTGGAGGGAGGTGGGTGGGAGATGGACTAGATGGATGATGGGTACTAAGGAGGGCACTTGTTGTGATGAGCACTGGGTGTGGTAAATACGTGATGATTACTAAATTCTAGTCCTGAAACCAATATTTCACTGTATGTTAACTAACTAAAATTTAAATAAAAAACAGGGGAAAATAAATTGGTTTGCAATTTATATGTAGGTGGAAAGTATGAGGATGCTCTTGGGTCAGGTGACACTGTTGATTTAAAAGCTTTCATGTGAAAGAGGATGGCTATTAACCCTCCACCATTGTGTGATGCTGACTGTGCCTTCATTTGCACATAGATCCACCTTGCTTTCATGTGGTAATTGAAGGCATGTAAGCCACATTACTGCCTTCCATTTATTGTGTGAGTTCTGGCCATGAGACCAAAGGTACTGCTGAGGAAGAAACTAAATTTTAGGGCAATAGATAGAAATGGGGCAAACTAAGGAAAGAAATGACAAGAAGCTCAACATGAACCAAGTTGGTGAGAGATGGTAACAATAGGGGACTATATGGCAGTGGCCTAATAAGGCTTTGAAAGGGGAGTCATTCAGATATGGTAGAGGGGAGGGAGGGTCACTTTGAAGATTTGGGTGGCCTTTTTCCTTCTAAAGTCATTTAAAATCAAACACTACTGGACTGAGTTGATTTGTATTCTTTCAAAATTCATATTTTGGTCTTTTTTTTTTAAGTTTATTTATTTACTTTGAGAATTAGAGAGCACAAGTGAGGGAGGGACAGAAGGGAGAGAGAGAGAGAGAGAGAGAGAGAGAGAGAGAGAGAGAGAGAATCCCAAGCAGGTTCCGCACTGCCAGCATGGAGCCCAATGCAGAGCTCGAACTCATGAAATGAACTGTGAGATCATGACTTGAGCTGAAATCAAGAATCCCACGCTTAACCGACTGAGTCACCCAGGTGCCCCCAAATTCGTATGTTGGTCTTAATCCTCAGTACTTCAGAATGTGACCTTATTTACAGAGGTAGTCAAGTTAAAATAAAGTCATTAGGGTGCACCCTAATCCAAAATGATTGGTGTTCTTATAAAAAAGGGAAATTTGGATGGGCGCACAGGGAGAGTGCCAGGTGAAGACAAAGGCAGAGAGACTGGGGTGATAATTCTATAAGGCAACGTACACTAAAAATTACCAGCAAACCTCCAGAAGCTAGAGAAGCATGGAACTGATTCTTCCTCATGGCTCTCAGAAGGAACTAACCCCATGACACTTTGATCTTAGAATTTCCAGCCTCTAGAACTGCGAGATCATCAATTTCTGTTGTTTAAACCACTTGGTTTGTGGTACTTTGTTACAGTAGCCCTAGCAAACGAATACAACAACTAAGTCATTAAAGTGAAAGGAAACTCACTTAAGTTCTAATTTTCCCCTCAAACATGACAGATGCTTTCTAAAATTCACTTTTCCTGCTGGTTGAAGCTCCCTACTAAGCCTACCCATGTTTACGGTGTACCTTGGGAACAAAGGTGGCTTCTTTCCAATAATGGCAGAGGGAAGAAGTTAACCTCACACATGAAAGCGTGGGTAAATTACACTGAGAAGACTTGAATTGGGACTTTCTATGGGATTTCATGTAGTCTGGATCACGGAGAGGGGATTAGGTATGTTTATAGGGGTTTGTTTGCATATGTTCATGCCTTAGGAATTGGGTGCTCAAAGGATTTTTTAGTAAAGCTTTTAAAGATAATTATTAAGAAGGAAAAATGTAGATGAAATAAGAATCACATTCTTCAGGAATAAATATCATGTTTATATGACTATGATGGTAGTTACAGAATGAGAATGTGTTTCTGGAGATTAGCAGTATGGACCAAAATCCTCTCAGCAAAACCGACATTTCACTCCACCACAGTGGATTTGATAACATTAATTTCTTTGCTCTGTTCCATTTAGTTTCCAGACCAAATGCTTTTAAATATTTATCATCCAAAATAGTTTGAATTTTAATTCTTATTAGAATGACAATTGTTTTCAAACAGGCTTGAAATTAATTTCTAAAATAAACTTAGTTTCTGAAACGGAGTTTTTTCTGTTATTCATAATATATCAGTTTCCTTTAGCTTTTGGCCTGCATTCAAGCGGACAAACAATCCCCATATTCTTCCTTTTTCACTTAGTTAACTTGTTATATTATTTAGTATTTTAGTCATAAAAGTACAACGTGAAGATATGAGGCATCTACCCTTGAGAAGTTACAAAAAGTACAATATTTCCTGCTAAACTGTATTACCACTCTTGATTGAAAATTCTCTTAACGATAATACTTTTTGTTATGCTTAGTATAAAGAACAAGTACAAAACCTTGTTATCCCTTTGTCCAGGAAACCACGTATCATGGTTTTTAAAAAAAATTTTGGGGGGGCACCTGTGTGCCTCAGTCAGTTAAGGTCCGACTTCGGCTCCTGTCATGATCTCACAGTTCATGGGTCAGAGCCTGGCAATGGGCTCTGCTCAGAGCCTGGAGCCTGCTTCAGATTCTGTGTCTCCTTCTCTCTCTCTGCCCCTCCCCAACTCATGCTCTGTCTTTCTCTCAAAAACAAATAAATGTTAAATTTTTTTAAAATTATTTTTCAACATTTAATGGTATAATTTATCTGAGGGTTTAAATACATATTTTTAAACTTTTTGAGACAAGTGTGGATTCACGTGCGTCAGTGGGAAGCAATACAAGAAGAATCTGTGTACTCTGTTTAATTCGCCTCAATGGTCATATCCTGCAAAACTGTAGAATACCACAGCCAGAATATTGACATTGATACAGTCAAGATACAGAACAGCTCCATTACCACAGAGATCTCACATGTTGCCCTTTCATAGCTACACCTATTTTCTCCAGTTTCCACATCTCTTATGCCTTGGCAACCACTAATCTGTTGTCCATTTCTACAATTTGTTATTTTAAGAAGGTTATATACATACAGTACAAACATATAGTACATAATTCTACACGTCTCTGGAGATTTATTCAGGTTGTTGGATCCATAGTTTGTCCCTTTTCATTGTTGCATTATTCCATGTACCACAGTTTAATGATTCACTTTTTGAAAGGTATCTAGATTTCTCTGGAACAAATGGCCAGGAGTACAATTGTTAGGTCATATGGTAGATGCATATTTAGTTTTCTTCTTTTTTTTTTTTTCAATATATGAAGTTTATTGTCAAATTGGTTTCCATACAACACCCAGTGCTCATCCCAAAAGGTGCCCTCCTCAATACCCATCACCCACCCTCCCCTCCCTCCCACCCCCCATCACCCTCAGTTTGCTCTCAGTTTTTAAGAGTCTCTTATGCTTTGGCTCTCTTCCACTCTAACCTCTTTTTTTTTTTTTCTTCCCCTCCCCCATGGGTTTCTGTTACGTTTCTCAGGATCCACATAAGAGTGAAACCATATGGTATCTGTCTTTCTCTGTATGGCTTATTTCACTTAGCATCACACTCTCCAGTTCCATCCACGTTGCTACAAAAGGCCATATTTCATTTTTTCTCATTGCCACGTAGTATTCCATTGTGTATATAAACCACAATTTCCTTATCCATTCATCAGTTGATGGACATTTAGGCTCTTTCCATAATTTGGCTATTGTTGAGAGTGCTGCTATAAACATTGGGGCACAAGTGCCCCTATGCATCAGTACTCCTGTATCCCTTGGGTAAATTCCTAGCAGTGCTATTGCTGGGTCATAGGGTAGGTCTATTTTTAATTTTTTGAGGAACCTCCACACTGTTTTCCAGAGTGGCTGCACCAATTTTTAGTTTTCTGATGAAACTGTCATATTGTTTTCCACAATGGCTGTGCCATCTTATATTCCTACTAGCAACATGTGAATGTATGCAATGTGTCAGTGGTCCTCACCAGCATTTAGTGTTGTCACTATTTTTTATTTTAGCTACTTTGATAGCTGTGCAGTGGTTTATCTCATTGTGGTTTTAATTTGCATTTCCCTAGTGGCTAATGATGTTCAATGTCTTTTAAAGTGTGTTTACTTGCCGTTCTTTCTAGTGAAATGTCTGTTCATATCTTTTGTCCATTGTCAAATTGGTTTAACTGCTTGGATTATTTACTGCTGAATTTTGAGATGTGTTTGTGTGTGTGTGTGTGTGTGTGTGTGTGTGTGTTTTGTTGTTGTTTTTGTTTTTTAGAGAGAGAGAGTGTGAGAGGGGGAAAGGGTCAGAGGGAAGGAGAGAGAATCTTAAGCAGGCTCCACATTCAATGTGGCACCTGATGCAGGACTTGATCCCATGACTCTGGGATCATGACCTGAGCTGAAATCAAGAGTCAGGCACTCAACTGAGCCACCCAGGTGCCCTGAGAGTTATTTATATAATCTAAATACTGGTCCTTTGTTGAACATGTGTCCACAAATATTTTTCTCTTGCCCTGTAACTGGTCTTTTCATCCTTTGCAAAAGAATCTTTCATAAAGCAAAAGTTTTTAATTTTGTAGTCTAATTTGCCAATTAGACTTTTATGGATCATGCTTTTCGTATCAAATCTAAAAGCTCTTTGCAAATACTAAGATCCCAGAGATTTTCTTCTATTTTTTTTCTAAAAGTTTTATAGTTTTATATTTTACAGTTTTAGTCAACTTTTGAATAAAGTGTGATACTTAAGTCAGGATTTTTTTTTTTTTTTTTGCCTATGTATGTACAAATGCTCCAGCCTCATTTGGTGAAGAGGCTATCTTTCCTTCATTAAATTTCTTTTGCTTCTTTATATTTATGTGGATTTATTTCTGAATTTTGTTTTGTTTCATTGAGCTACGTGTCTATTTCTTCATCAATACCACAAAGTCTTGATTACTAATAGCTAACAAAGTCTTGAACTTAAGTAGACTGATTCCTCCCACTTCATTCTTTTTCTAAAGTGTTTTAGCTATTCTGTTTTCTTTGTCTTTCCATATAAATGTTAGAATAGTCTTGTCTTCATCTATGGAAAATCTTGCTGGAATTTTAATAGGAGTTGCCTTAAGCCTCTATATCAATTTTGAGTAAGTGATGTCTATACTATGCTGAGTCTTAAAATTTATGGACACAGTATGTCTCACCATTTATTTAGATCTTTGATTTCTTTCCTTAATGCTTTGTAGTTTTGGGCATACATGTGCTATACATGTTTTGTTAGATTCATACCAAACCATTTCACTTTTTTTTTGAGCAATTATAAATGGTATTGTAAGTTTCAGTGACCTTAATCACAACTAGTATATAGTTATATAATTGAGTTTTACACATTTATCTTACGTCTTGCAACCTTGCTGAACTCACTGATCCTCCTCCTCCTCCTCCTCTTCCTCTTCCTCCTCATCATTTTGTAGATTCGTTGGGATTTTCTATGTAGACAATCATGCCATCTGCAAAAAGGGAAGTTCTATTTCTTCCTTTCTGAACTCTATGCCTTTTATTTCCTTTTCTTGTCTTTCAGTGGTGGACAGAATTTCCAGCACAATGTTGAATAAGAGTGGTGAGAGGTGACTTCCTTGCCTTGTTTCTGATCTTAAGGGGGAATGCCTTTAGTCTTTGACTATTAAGTATAATGTTAGCTGTAGGATTTTTGTAGACACTCTTTAACAGTGTGAGGAGTTTTGCCTCTATTTCTACTCTTCTGAGTGTTTTTTTTTTATATCGTGAATAGGTGTTAAATTTTGTTGACTGCTTTTTATCAATTGATGTGATCGTGTAATTTTTTTCTTTTGTATACTGTTAGTATGGAAGATTAAATTGAATTTCAAACATTCAGACTTGCATCTCTGGAATAAACTCCACTTCGTTATGGACTATAATTCTTGCATGTTGCTGAATTCTATTTGCTAATGTTTTAAGGATTTTTTGCATCTATATTCATAAAAGATACTGATTTGCATTTTTTTTCCATTTTGTCTTATTTGTTATCAGGATAATACTAGTTTTATCATGTGAATTGGGGAGGGTTTCTTCCCCTTGCATTCTTTGAAAGAGATCATACAGAATTTACATCAAACCAGCTGGGATTGGAGATTTCTTTTTGGAGTTTTAAATTATGAATTAATAATTCCCTTAATAGTTATAGAGTGATTGAAATTATTCCATATTGGGTGAGTTGTGCTGATTTGTGTTTCTTGAGGAATTAGTACATTTCATCTAAGAGTCAAATTTATATTTCTAGAGCTATAGTATTCCCTTTTGATGTTTATATTTGAAATTTATATTTCTAGAGTTATAGTATTCCCTTTCGATGTCTGCAGGGTGTATAGTGATACCTGATTTCATTCCTGATATTGGTGATTTGTGTCATCTCTTTTTTATTTCTTTAGTCTTACTAGAGGTCTGCAGGTTTTATTGATCTGTTCAAAGAACCAGTGCTTTCATTGATTTTCTCTATTTTTTTCTTTCATTTTCGTGGAGTTTTAGTTTTCTTTTTATTATTTCCTTTTTGTGCTTGATTTAGGTTTCTTTTGTTTTTCTTTTTTATGTTCTTGAGGTGGGGCTTCAATAATTGATTTGAGATTTTTTCTTTTATACTATATGCATTTAATGTTATACATTTATCTTTCAATGTAGTTTTTAATTTTTCTTGAGACTTCTTTTTGATCCATGGATTATCCTAATATTTAGAGATTTTCCTGTTATCTTTCTGATATTTGTCCATTGCAGTGGAAGGAAATGTTGCTTATGATTTCAGTTTTAAAAAATTTGTTAAGTTTGTTTATAGCCCAGGATATAGTTTGTCTTGGTATATATTCCATGGGCACTTGAAAAGAACATGTGTTCTGCTGTTGTTGGATAGATGTTCTATAAATGTACTCTTGGTTGATGGTGTCATTGAGTTCTATACATTCCTGCTGAATTTTTTGATTAGTTGCTCAATCAATTGTTGAGACAGAGGAGTTAAAATCTCCAACTATAATTGTTGATTTGTCCATTTTTCCTTTCAGTCGTATCAATTTTTGTTTCATATCTTTTGCAGCCCTGTTGTTTGGTGCATATACATTGCTATGTCTTCTTGGTGGACTGATTCTTATAATTATATAATATCTCTCTCTGCCTCCAGTAATTTACTTTGCTCTGAAGTCTACTTTGCCCGGTATTAATATAGCCACTACTGCTTTCCTTATACTAAAGTCTGTGTGGTATCTGTTTCCATCCTTTGACCTTTAGCCTGTCATTATATTTGAAGAGTTTGTAGACAGAATATTGTTGAATCATGATTCTAAATTCATTTTGCCAAATTCTTTCCCTTGGCATTATTTAGACCATTTAGATTTAATATAATTATTGGTATATAAGGGCTTTGTCATTTTATTTTTTGTTTTCTTTTTGTTCTCTCTCTCTCTTTTTTTTAACCTTCCTAGGGGCACTGGGACATTTTTTAGAATTCCATTTTAAGTAATCTAGTGTTTTTAGTGTATCATTTTGTATAGCATTTTTAGTAGTTGCTCTAGGTATTAATATATATATTTCAATATATAATATATATAAATAATATTTATATATAAATACACTTCAATAAAAAAATGAAGACACTAGTAGTCTGAAAATTTTCAGTTTACTCTTTTCTTCATTTTATGTTCAACTGGAGTGTAGACACTTTATTTTCTTTAACATGTCTTTGCCTCCCCCCATTTATAATTTGCTCTACATATATTCCCCCATTTAAATATTTGCTGTTCATATGTTTAGAAGGTTATTAATTATTTGGCTCCTGGGTGGCTCAGTTGTTGAGTGTCCAACTCTTGATTTTGGCTCAGGTCATGATCCCAGGGTCGTGGCATCGAGTTCTAAATCAGGCTCTCCACTGAACATGGAGCCTGCTTAACATTCTCTGTCTCTCTGTCTCTCTGTCTCTCTCTTTCTCTTTCTCCTTCTGCCCCTCCCCCCCACTCATCCTCTCTCTCTCTAAAATAAAAACAAAAAGGGGCGCCTGGGTGGATTGGTCGGTTAAGCGTCCGACTTCGGCTCTGGTCATGATCTCACGGTCCGTGAGTTCGAGCCCTGCGTCGGGCTCTGTGCTGACAGCTCAGAGCCTGGAGCCTGTTTCAGATTCTGTGTCTTCCTCTCTCTCTGCCCCTCCCGTGTTCATGCTCTGTCTCTCTCTGTCTCAAAAATAAATAAACGTTAAAAAAAAATAAAAATAAAATAAAAACAAAAAAAACAACAAAAAGGTTATTGATTATTGATTTAATACCCTTAATAGATAGGCCTGTTCTGATTATCTATTTCTTCTTGAGTGAGTTTTGACAGATTGTGTCTTTCAAGGAATTGGACCATTTCATCTAGGTTATCAAATTTGTGGGCATAGCATTTGTTCACAGTACTCCTTTTTATCCTTTTAATTTTGATGGGATCTATAGTGATAGCCCCTCTTTAATTTCTGATGATTAGTAATTTGTGTCTTCTGATTTTTTTTTTTAATTTTCTTGGTTAGCTTGGCTAGAGGCTTATTGATTTTATTGATCTTTGGTTGTTTTTCCCTATTGATTTCCTGTTTTTGCTTTCACTGATTTCTGCTCTAATTCTTAATATTTATTTTTTTCTGCTTACTTTGGATTTAATTTGCCTTTGTTTGTTTGTTTTAGTTTCTTCAGGGGAAACTAAGATGCTTGATTTTAGATCTTTCTTCTTTTCTAATGTATACATTTAAATGCTACAAATCTCTCTCTAAGCACTATTTTTACTGTATCCAACAAATTTGGTAAGTTATGCTTTTATTTTCATTTAGTTTAAAATATTTTAAAATTTCCCTTGAGATTTCTTATTTGACCCATGTATTATGCATCTGTATGTTGTTTAACTTCTGTGATTTTGAGATTTTAAGTTATCTTTCTGTTATTGATTTCTAATCTAATCTAATTCTGTATGATTTCTATTGATCTAAATTCTCAGGTGGTTTTGTGGCCTAGAATGTGGTCTATCTTGGTGAATGGTCAATAATAATAGCAACAATGTATTTGATTAGGTATGCTTATGTAGTATGTGTGTATGTATATATATATGCTTATATTTGCTTGTATATATAAATAAAATGATGGACAGCAATGATACAGAGATGAAAAAAATAAGATTATTTTGTTATTATAATGTACTCACACTACTTGTGTACTGGTATAGTGGTATCCATTTGAAAGTGGACTTGCCAGGGCACCTGGGTGGCTCAGGTTTTTAAACATCCAACTTTGGCTTAGGTCATGATCTCATGGCTGGTGAGTTTGAGCCCTGCATGGGGCTCTACGCTGACAGCTCAGAACCTGGGGCCTGCTTCAGATTCTGTCTCTGTCTCTCTCTGCTCCTGCCCCTCCCCAGCTCACATATTCTCTCTCTCTCTCTCTCAAATATAAATAAACATTAAGCAAAATTAAAAAAGAAAGAAAGTGGGTTTGGATTAGTTGTAAATGTATATTGAAAACTCTAGGACAACCAGTAAAAAAGGAAAAAAAGAAGCATAACTGATATGCCAAGAAGGGAGAGAAAATAGAATCATATAAAATGCCCAATTAAAACCCCAAAAGGAAGAGAAAGACTGGAGGACTGTTATGACTTTGTTAACATTTGCTAAGTAGAGCAAGGGTACTGGATGATGAACTGCTCGCAGTTTAACAAAAGACCACAAGAGAAACTGAAATAGAGAGTATATTATTCATAAGTCCTGGAAGAAGTACATAGCATGCTTCGAAATGCCACATGGGGAAGTTGAGGCAGAATCCAGGCAGAGAGAGAGAGAGAGACAGGACCCAGGGCACATACCTTTATTAGAGCCCATTGGTATTGTTTAGATTGGGTAATTTCTTTTTTTCTTTTTTTTTTAATGTTTATTTTTGAGAGAGAGGGAGAGAGAGAGAGAGAGAGAGAGAGAGAGAGAGAGAGAGAGAAACAGAATCCAAAGCAGACTCCAGAGTCTGAGCTGTCTGCACAGAGCCCTACATGGGGCTCTAACTCATGAACCATGAGATCATGACCTGAGCTGATGTCAGCTGCTTAACCGACTGAGCCACCCAGGTGCCCCTAGGTTGGGTAATTTCTATTTTCCTATCCTCATTTTACTGATTCTTTCCTCTGTCTCCTTTATTCTGTTATTGAGCCTCTCCACTGAGTTTTAAGTTTTTTTTTAAATTCCAGTATGGCTAACGTACAGGGTTGTATTAATTTCAGGTGTACAATATAGTGATTCAACAATTCTATATATCACCCAGTGCACAACATGATAAGTGCACTCCTTAATTCCCATCACTTATTTCACCCATCTCCCCATCCACTTCCCCTCAGGTAACCATCAGTTTTTTCTCTATAGTTAAGAGTCTGTTTCTTGGTTTCTCTCTCTCTCTCTCTCTCTCTCTCTCTCTCTCCTTGCTTGTTTGTTTTGTTTCTTAAATTCCATATATGTGTGAAATCATATGATATTGGCTTTTTATGACTGACTTATCTTACTTAGCCTTATATTTTCTAGCTACATCCATGTCATTGCAAATGGTAAGATTTCATTCTTTTTTATGGCTGAATCATATTCCATTGTATATAGATATACCTCTTCTTCTTTATGCATTCATCAGTTGATGGACACTTGGGCTGCTTCCATAGTTTGGCTATTACAAATAATGCTGCAATAAACACCAGGGTGCATGTATCCTTTTGAATTAGTGTTTTGCATTTTTTTGGGTAAATGCCCAGTGGTGCTATTCCTGGATTGTAGAGTAGTTCTATTTTTAATTTTTTAGGAACCTCCATACTGTTTTCCATAGAGGCTGTACCAGTTTACATTCCCACAAATAGTGCAAGAGGGTTCCCCTTTGTCGACATCCTCACCAACACTTGTTGTTCCTTGTGTTTTTGATTCTAGCTGCTCTGACAGGTGTGAAGTGATATCTTGTAGTTTTGATTTGCATTTCCCTGATGATCAGTGATGTTGAGCATCTTTACATATGTCTGTTGGCTATCTGTATGCCTTCTTTGAAGAAATGTCTGCTTGTGTCTTCTGCCCATTTTTAATTGTATTATTTGTTTTTTGGGTGTTGAGTTGTATCAGTAGCTTACATATTTTGGATACTAACCCATTATCGAATAAGTCATTGGCAAATAACTTCTCCCATTCAGTAGGTTGCCTCTTAGTTTTATTGTTTCCTTCGCTGTGCAGAAGTTTTTTATGTGTGTAGTCCCAATAGTTTTCCTTTTATTTCCCTTTCTTCAGGAGACATATTCTAGAAAGATGTTGTGATGGCAAGTGGCAGAGAGATTACTGCCTGTGCTCTCTTTTAGGATTTTATGGTTTCGGGTGTCACATTTAGCTCTTTAATCCATTTTGAGCTTATTTTGGTGTATGGTGTAAGAAAGTGGTTTATTTTCATTCTTTTGCATGTATCCAGTTCTTGAAGAGACTTTTTCTCATTGGATATTCTTTCCTGCTTTCCTACTTCTTTTCACTGGATTTTCCTCATGGATTAATTGGCCATGTAAGTATGTGATTATCTTGGGTTTTCTATTCTGTTCTGTTGATCATTAAGTCTATTTTGGGGCCAGTACCATACTGTTTTGATTTCTACAGCTTTGTAATATAACTTGAAGTTTGCAATTGTGATACCTCCAGCTTTGCTTTTCTTTTTCAAAATTGCTTTGGCTATTTGGGATCTTTTGTGGCTCCATATAAATTTTAGGATTGTTTGTTCTAGTCATGTGAAAAACGCTGTTAGCATTTTGATAGGGATTACATTAAATGTGTAGATTGCTTTGGGTAGTATAGACATTTTAACAATATTTGTTCTTTCCAATCCATGAGTATGAAATGTGTTTCTGTTTCTTTGTGTCATCTTCAATTTCTTTCATCATTGCTTTATAGTTCTCAGAATATAGGTCTTTCACGTCTTTGGTTAGGTGTTTCCTAGGTATCTTATTATTTTTGGTGCAATTGTCAATTGAATTCTTTCCTTAGTTTCTCTTTCTGCTGTTTCATTGTTAGTGTATAGAAACGTAACAGATTTCTGCACATTAATTTTGTATCCTGTGACTTTACTGAATTCATTTGTCATTTCTAGTAGTTTTTTGTTGTAGTCTTTAGGATTTTCTGTAAACATCATGACATCTGTAAATAGTGACACTGTCACTTCTTCTTTACCAATTTGGATGCCTTTTGTTTCTTTTTGTTTTTTAATTGGTGTGGCTATGACTTCCAGGACTATGTTGAATAAAAGTGGTGAGAGTGGACATTCATGTCTTGTTCCTGATCTTAGGGGAAAGGCTATCAGTTTTTCCCCACTGAGGATAATGGTAGCTGTGGATCTTTCATATATGGACATTATTATGTTGAGGTGTGTTCCTTCTAAACCTACTTTGTTGAGAGCTTTTATCATAAATGGATGTTGTACTCTGTCAAATGCTTCTTCTGCATCTGTTGAAATGATCATTTTTTTATCCTTTTTCTTATTGATGTTATCTATCAAATTGATTGATTTGTGAATATTAAACCAAACTTACATCCTGGGAATAAATCCCACTTGATTTTGGTGAATGATTTTTTTTTAATGTATTGTTGGATTCAGTTTGTTTATTTTTTTGTTGAGGAGTTTTGCATCTATGTTCATCAGAGATGGCCTGTAATTCTCTTTTTTTGTAGTGTCTTTATATGTTTTTGGTATCAGGATAATACTGGCTTCATAGAATGAATTTGGAAGTTTTTCTTCTATTTTTTTGGAATAGTTTGAGAAGAGTAGGTGTTAACTCTTCCTTAAGGTTTTGGTAGAACTCCCCTTGAAGCTGTCTTGTACTGGACTTCTGTTTGTTGGGAGTATTTGGACTACTGATTCAATTTACTTTTTTTTTTTTTTAATGTTTATTTATTTCTGACAGAGAAAGACAGAGCATGAGTGGGGGAGGGGCAGACAGAGAGGGAGACACAGAATCCGAAGCAGGCTCCAGGCTCTGAGCTGTCAGCACAGAGCCCGACGCGGGGCTCGAACTCACAAACTGTGAGATCATGACCTGAGCTGAAGTTGGTCGGTCGCTCAACCGACTGAGCCACCCAGGTGCCCCTAATTTACTTGTTGCTAATCGGTCTGTTCAAGTTTTCTATTTCTTCCTGCTGCAGTTTTGGTAGGTTATGTTTCTAGGAATTTATCCATTTCTTCTAGGTTGTCTAATTTGTTGGCATATAGTTTTCATAATATTCTCTTACGATTGTTTGTATTTCTGTGGTGTTGGTTGTTATTTCCCTTTTTTCATTATGATTTTGAGTCCTTTATTTGAGTCCTTTTATTTTTTTCTTGGTGAGTCTGACTAGAGGTTTATCAATTTTGTTGATTTTTTCAAGGAACCAGTTCCTGGTTTCATTGGTGTGTTCTGTTGTTTTTTAGTTTCTATATGATTTATTTCTGCTCTAATATTTATTATTTCCTTCCTTCCTTCCTCTGGTTTTAGTTTTGTTTGTTGGTTTTTTTTTTTTTTCCTATCTCTTTTAGGTGTAAGGTTAGGTTGTTTATTTGAGATTTTTCTTGCTTCTTGAGATAGGCCTGTATTGCTATAAACTTTTCTTTTAGAACCACTTTTGCTACATCCCAAAGGTTTTGGGCTGTTGTACTTTCATTTTCGTTTGTTTTCATGTACTTTTTGATTACTTCTTTGATTTCTTGGTTGACCCACTCATTTTTTAGTAGCATGTTATTTACCCTGCATGGATTTGTCATATTTCCATATTTTTTCTTATGGTTGACTTCTAGTTTCATAGCATTATGGTCAGAAAAGATGTATAGTGTAACTTCGATATTTTTGAATTTGTTGAGGCTTGTTTTGTGGCCTAATATGTGATCTGTTCTGGAGAATATTCCATGTGCACTTGAAAAGAATGTGTATCCTGCTGTTTTAGGATGGAATGTTCTGAATATACTTGTTAAATCCATCTGGTCTAGTGTGTCATTCAAAGCCACTGTTTTCTTATTCATTCTCCATTTGGATGATCTGTCCATTGATGTAAGTGGGGTGTTAAAGTCCCCTACTATTATTGTATTACTATTGATTAGTTTCTTTATGTTTGTTCTTAACTGTTTTATGTATGTGGGTGCTTCATGTTGGGTGCATAAATATTTACAATTATTATATCTTGATTGTCCCCTTTGTTATAATTTTTTAATGTTATTTATTTATTTATTTATTTATTTATTTATTTTGAGAGAGAGAGAGACAGCACATGAGCAAGGGAGGGGCAGAGAGAGAGAGGGAGACACAGAATTCGAAGCAGGTTCCAGGCTCTGGGCTGTCAGCACAGAGGCCAATGCGGGGCTTGAACCATGAACTGAGAGATCACGACCTGAGCTGAAGTTGGCCACTTAACTGACTGAGCCATCCAGGCTCCCCTGTCCCTTTTATACACTATCCTTTGTCTCTTTTACAGTCTTTGTTTTAAAGTCTATTTTGTCCAATATAAGTGTTGCTACTTGCCTTTCTTTTGATATTCATTTGTATGATAAATCTTTCTCCATCCCCTCACTTTCAATCTGCAGGTGTCTTTAGGTCTGAAATGAGTCTCCTGTAGGCAGTATAAAGATGGGTCTTTTTTTTTTTTTTTTTAATTCACTCTGTCACCCTATGTCTTTTGATTGGAGTGATTATTTCATTTACATTCAAACCAATTATTGATAGATACGTATTTATTGCCATTTTGTTACTTGTTTTGTGGTTATTTTGTAGTTTTTCTCTGATCCTTTCTTCTCTTTTGCTCTTTCCTGGTTTGCTGGTTTTCTTTAGTGATATACTTGGATTCCTTACTCTGTATTTTATTTTTTTGCATATATATTACTGTTTATTGATTTTTGGTCACCAATCAATTTGTACATAACATCTGCATATAGCAGTCTATATTAAGCTGATTGTCACTTAATTTTAAACTCATTCTTTATTCCTCTCCACTCCATGTTTCAGATATTTGGTATCATATTTTACATCCACCGAGTTCTTTGTTTTTTAATATCAGTTTTTCTTTCAGTATTTGCAGTTCTAAAATTTTATTTGGTTCTTTTTATATCTTCTGTTATTTGTTAAATCTTTCTAGTTCTTTGTGGACACTCAATTTTTTCATTCACTTTAAGGTGTTTGTAATTGCTCATTAAAATATTTTTTTTTTCAAATGATGGCTGCTTTAAAATCTTCGTCAGATAATTCTAATATCTCTATCATCTCTGTGTTAGAATCTATTGATGGTCTTTCTTCATTCAATTTGAGATCTCCCTGGTTCATGGTATGATCAGTGATTTTCAGTTCAAATCTGGACATTTTGAGCTTATCATATGAGGTTCTGGATCTCATTCACACCTTCTCATTTAGCTGGATTTTTCTGACACTGCTATGGCAGAGGATGGGAAGTGTACTGCCTTGTCACTGCTAGGTGGGTATGGAAGTTCAGGTTCCCCACTCAGCCTTCATTGACTCCTGAGGGAAGGGTTCCTCATTACTTCTGGGTGAGGATGAGCATTCAAGCTCCTCACTAGGGTTTCACTGATACCTCCCTAGCTGGGAGAGGTAGCAATCTCACATCAGGGCTTGCCATGCAGCCTCCACTGACATCACGTGGAGGAGGCAGGTTCATAATTGTTGGCATGTGGCAAAATTCTTGATTGTCTACTAGGCCTCCTCTGACACCACACCAGCAGAGGGAAGGGAGGAAGTGGTGCCTTATCACCCAGTGGAGATGGAAGTCCAGGCTCCATATCTTGTGTTCTCTGACACCACCCTGTTAGAGTGGGAAGGCTGGGATATCTTGTTATAGCCTAGTGAGAGTAGAAGTCTGACTCTTTATTTGTGCTTTGCCGACATGGGTGGGTGTTGGAGCACTTTTTTTTTTTTTTTCTGTGATGTTTGGCTGGAGTAGAGTGATTATTGTCTAAGAGTCTTCCATTTTACGAGGCTTCCTCTTTCCTTGTCCTCTGGCTAGAGAGGGTAGGCTTTTGCTGGGGCTTGTTTTGTCTACACATGTTAGTGTTTCTGGATTAGTAGCTTCTTCAGCAACGAGTGTAGTATGTATGAGGAAAAAAAAAAAAACAGTGAACTTACCATAATGTCATTCCTCAAGTCTCCATGTCCCTCAGTTGTCAGTCCTTTTCATTCCACCTTCCAGAGTCTTGTGTTTGTTTTACATGTAATGTCCAGGGCTTTTAGTTGTACTTAATGGGAGAAGCAGGGAAAAGCATATCTACTCCATTTCCTGAAGTGGAATTCCTCTATCATGGTTTTAAAAAAAATAATTTTTGACCCCTGTACTTCAGGATAGTACATAGCAGACATACTACCATTTCCTGAATCAGTTTTTCATGTTAATGTGATTAAGTGAATCACTGTGAAGCTGAAGGGGTCTTTTCTGCATAAGAGGTCTTGGGAAGTTAAAAATCTTTTGGGTTTCTTCGAATTCAATGAGAGGGCTTAATTTTGTCTTATTTTTAGGTTAGGATCTCTAATACAGGCCTATATTTATCCTTTCGTCAGCCATTCATTCTCGTCCCCAGAATCTTTTTTCAAGCAGAAAACCATTTTCAGCAGAGTACACATAAGGTTTACACACACACAGTTTTGATGATGCTAAGAGATAAGGGTGTGTTTATGCTTATGGCATTTGTATGTGTTTTAGATTATAGCCTTTCCCCCTCCTCCACATACACTGTTTTAAGAAAGTCATAATCAGAATGAGAAATGGCCCATACCTTCCTTTAGGGCTGCATGTAAAGGCACTTTCATTTCTGCCCTTCTCCAAAAGATGAAAGGTATAATGAGTACACTGTGAATGATTGAATGAGCTACAAGTCAATTGCTCTGAACTCTGTATTAATCCCACTTTCAATACAGAATGGAAGATGTCCTATGGTTCATTTAACTACCAAGTGGTATAAGCTGTTATTGTGTTATTCTCCAGAATTATAAAGTATTGCAAAACTTAATGTATAAAATACATGCAATAAAATGCTGGGCTGCCAAGCAAAGAAGACACCTTTGGTAATTTAAGGAGAGTAACTTTTAGAATGAACTGCAAACTCGCTCTTCGGTTCAAAATAGAATTGAGATATATGCTCCCCTCCCTTGCCCCAGATATTTCACTGAACTTCTGAAAGATGCATTTTGAAAAGTTTTTATAGACATTAAAAAACTAAATATAAGCATTTCCAATTTCTGTTTTAGTTACCTTCCTCTATCAGCTCACTAGTGGGACAGGCAGGGAGGGAATCCCAGGAAGTGAAGGAGTGAGAAATGTGCTATCCAGTTCCAGTCTCAAGGCTTCTGGGCTGTGAGGATAAAGCCTGGAGGAGTTATGGCAATATGTGCTTCTGAAATTGCAGTATCATTGACAGGTTGCATTTCAGAATAATTCAGATAACTTACCAGAGGGTGACCCTCAGATTGACAGTAAGTACACTATAGGAATGACCAGACTTCCAAGCTGTTCCCTTGAAGTTCTGATATTGCAGGAAGAGGGAAAGCAGTGAGCTATCAGAGCCAACCTAAACACGATGTTTATAGAAGGAGGGATGATGAGAAAAGACAGTAAGAGCAGATGATCCAGGGGACAGTGGGTTCCAGGGTTTGGATTTGGTCAGGCAGCGGCTGCAGAGCTGTCTGGGTACATCCTCAGCTGGGCCCGTCAGCTGTGATCCAGAGAAGGGTGGAGGATGCCTACCATAGCCTCTGATGCTCCTGTTCAACTTGCTGCTGAAAGGGAGACTCGAGGGTTGTCTCACTGGTTGTCTTACAGAATCTGCACCTGGGTCAGAAAATATTCTTTGTGCCATTGACTTTTAGTAGCTGCATTTCGTTTAACATTAAGTGCTCTACCTAATGATTAGGAATGGAGCCTTTGATCCACCCAAACAAATCTGACTCAAAACTAAACCCTGTCACTACAAACTTAGGTTTGTTACCTTGTTAATTCTACAAAGCTCCTTTCCTCACCTTTCAAAGGAGAAGTAATGACACCTCCCTCACAGGGTTGTTGCAATGATTAAATATGATAACTTGATGAAGTGCTTGGCACAATATTAAAAGATCAATGGTAATCACTGATAATATTTGCCATCATCACAGTATTAATTAACTTAGTTATTTATATGAAATAAATTTCTCTATAGCTTGTTGAAATTGTGATAGTTATTCAAAGGCAAACTTCAAAGAGACTAACATAGTTTGATCATCTGTTGACTGACACAGTATTTTATTACGCATGTGAGCACAATGGCAGTTAGCTTTGTTTGCCCCTTGATAAACTCCTGGTGAGAACTGGCAAAGCTCCTGGGTACATGCTCTCTGGATGAGGCCATGCTAGGATTTGACTCCTGCCCAGAAATGCTTCTGCTGCAGAAATTTCTTGCCAGATCATTAAAGTTTTAGAATATTTTCAACCAACAAAGTACACACACACAGGTATTCCCAGTATTGTAGGGAAGACCGCGCACAGGTGGGAAATAAGTGACCAGCAAATACAGTTGGCTGAAAATGTTTAACAAATTAACCACACACTTTTTTTCCATTAAGTCAGAGGAGAAAGATGTTGTTTGGTTTAAATGGTAACTAAAGTTTGTCATTTAGATTTGGAGGATCACACTGGAGCTTGGGAAGATGGCCAGCACCAAGGCTTTTGGCCTCCTCCACTTTCCAGGTTAGACTTGGCTTTGCTGAGTGCAACATTTGAGGAGGAGATGCTCCCCGCAGGTCCGATGGCCCCAGGGCTCAGCCTCTGACCACAATCAGAGGTCTGCTCGGGCTTTGGTGGAGGTTCCTCCACTACAACTGCTGTCTGGACACCTGCTGGCATAGGCTCACTTATCCCGGGAACTTTGACCATTTATGCCAGGCACCTGGCCTCTTCTGCCTCTCGGCCCTTGCCTCTCTCTCCTTGTCCTCATAGTCTGTCCCTGTCCTTCTCCCCAGTGTGGTCAGCAACAAGAGCACTTAGGTTTCTCCACACGATCTGCATTATGCCATGGACAGAACTGCTTAGCAGTGCTTAGAGTACACACTGTAAAGGAATTTGGGGATATGCTAATGAGGAAGCCCATAACCAGAAGCAGAGAAGATTCACAATCAAATTGCAATAAATCTGCAGAGACTCCTTAAAGAACAAGACACACAGGAAAAGCCTGATTGCTGGAAAAACTGCTTTGCAAATGAGTAGTACGGCTGCTGAATCTTTGAAAAGACAGCAGTACTTTCAGAGAGACACAACCGAAGGCCCTAACCACATATTAGTCAGCCCAAATGACTGGCCGATGAATGATAGCGCCGCATGTGCAATCTCTCTCAGAAGAGTTTCTGGAGGGATTCAGGTTTGAATGCTGATGTGGAAAGTAAATAAAATGTTCCAATTTGCTCTTCTCTCTTCCTCCTCAACCAACTGCCCCTGGCCCATCTCCCAGATTTGTATTCTCCCCTGCTTGCTCTGCCTACATCAACAGCCTTGAACGGCACAGAGTTGCTAAGTGACATACAATTCTATCCCATTTTCATCTTAAAGGACCAAATTAGTATATCAATGACTGTCACGTCCGTGTGATGATGAGTACAATTTATAAGTTAAGATTCTGAGGTAAAACGGAACATAAAAAGCTAAATAATTTTGGACAAGTTCATATGGATGTCTTTAAACATCCACCTATATACTCCATTAGGTGAATTCATTGAAGATTGTGATGTACTATATTATAATATTTGATGACACGTAAAGTATTATTTCTTTTCATGAAAATTCACAGGACCATGATTATATGGCAGAGTCTTTCTCTCGTTACTTTTAAAATAACAAAATTTCATTTTTCCTCATTTAGGGTCAAATCAGCGATCCAGAGGTATATCAGAATAAGACAGTACTTTATATGTTGTACCAGATTAAATCCTGATCTTCTCAATGTGAAGTTTAGACTTTGTAAAGGAAAAGCAAATAACTTTTCTTCCGAGTTAAAGACAGAGTGCTGCTTAACTGTTTCTCTTAACTGATTCTGTGGTGAAAAGAAATAGGAACGTTCCAACTTAACAGTTGGCACATTTTTTTTAAAGCCTCCTTTTTCTAAAGACTTCTTTTTCTATTTATCTTCAGGCCTAGTTCATAAAGCTTTAATGGGCTTTAGGATTCAATGCTTGGTAACATGAAATCATAGACTCTGAGGGTGGTAAGGATTTGAACACGTTATGTTTCTCAGAAGGTTGTGACTTGCCCAAAGTCCCATGAGTGGGGGCTGAATGGTCAAGGATTTGCAGTTAGGTTCTGTATTCTTTCTGGTTTTAGATGAAAAACTAAGGAACAGAGGATGTGGATCTTGTATAGGTGGATTATAAAGGTAGACTAAACTAGAAATTCCTTGTGACTTCTTAGGCCCAGATTGAAAGAAATTTACTTTGAGAATTGAAAACAAAGTGTGCTGGTTCATGGTCAAATTCCATATTAGATGGAAGTCACCACAATTCCCCATTTGGCCTCACATCCACTGCGACCACCTGGCTTCAAGGTTCAAGTCCTCTGCCGTTGGGTACAAGTCACCTCTTGTGACATTGCAATAAACTAGTCTCCTTGATTCTACCCTTGTCCTCCCACCCCCCCTTCAATCTACTCTCATCTCAGCAGCCTAGAGTGATTTTGGCTTTTTGTTTGACAAAGCATTATGTCATCTGTTTCCTCACTTCATCTTTTGTCGCTCTTGTTCATTCTATTGCAGTCCCCTAGCCCTCGTATTTCCTTGTACATGCTAGGTCCTCTCTAATCTCAGGGTTTTACATTTACTGTTTCCTTTACTTAGAATGCTTTTCCAACAAATTGCATGGCTTGCATTTCTTTCAGATTTTTGTTCAAACGTCACTTCAATGAATCCTGGCCTGACTATTCTAGTGCAGTTGCAGTCATTGGCACTTTCCATTTTCCTTTCCTGCTTCCCGCAGCCATGGCATTCATTACTTATAATATATTGCATATTTCTTTAGGTAGTTTAGCGTCTACTTCAGAATGCAGACATTGTGATGGTACTGTTTTTTCATGGCTGTATCTCCGATGTCTAGAACAATGTCTGACCCGCAGGAGATGCCCGGTAAATGTTGGACGAATGCATGAATGAGCAGTGTGATAACAAGACCTCTGGGATATTCAAAAGATTATGTTTTCTCAGGCTTTTTTGTTTTGTCTTTTGTTGTTGTTGTTGTTGTTGTTATGGACTGAACCTTGTTAAAGGGTCCTGCTGTGGCACGGAACTTTCCAGCGTAAGAAAATTTATGTTTTTTGGACGTAGTCTGCTTTTTTTGCACAGCTAAACCAACATACATATATCTTTCTTGAGTTAATTACTGGAAAGGAAATATGCTGTAAAGCCAAACCAAAACAAAAGCCACTTTCCTAAAACTCTATTAAGAATATATTTTCATCCTGGTAAATTAGGAAAAAACACAATTGTCTCTTTCTTTCTTCTTCTGAGTTCTTCAAGAAATCTCAAAGAAAAAAAATGTAGACAGGAGGTCAGCACTCATGAATCAGATTTCCTCTTGATGGGCTTTTTATAGACCTATAACAAAGTGAAGCCCTGGAAATTGTGTTAGGTAATGGGGATTCTGACAGACCCTTTAAGTACGTGGAACTAGGAGGTGCTGCTATAATTCTGCTGCTTCAGATGAAAATTTCAAGTGTTTTCATTAGGTACAACAGCTGTTTCTATTACAGATAACAGATCTCAGAGGTGGTGATGCTGATATCAACTTCTAGTGGGCTCAGAACACAGTGTAGCTTGTACAATTAGGTTTTTTTAATTATTTTTTTCTGCACACGCAAATTAACTCTGTAGCAGTAAAAGGAAATTACTTACTTGCTACCGGAATTGTCTGAAAGTGATATGATCATCCTCTGTAGAGTCACATTAACCAAATTAAAAGCCCTTGGGAAAAATTTGGCACCCTGTTCCTTCCCATTCACATCTTCGTAAAGACCTCTCAGGAGCTTCCATTTAGAAAAAGTTAGGATCATTACCAGGGCTTTTAATTTGGAAAGATGAGCTGCTCACCAGTGAGTCCTTCTAGACACCTAGTGGTTGAGTAGAGTGGCTCTGCAGTGTTCCGACCTCAGAGGCCTTGACATTACTATCCTCCTGATTCTTGCTTGCAGGTGTTTTCCGGCACAGGACACAGGTCCATAGCTCTGCTGCTGAAGCTTGTCTCCAAGATAGATGCTATCATTTCATTCTCCTCATGAATGCACTCGTTCTCGGAGAAATGGAATCTATTCCTCCAACCCTGTGAATCTGGGCTGGCCTGTAACTACTTCAACTAGTAGAATATGGTGGAAGTTCTGGAAGTGGCCTTAAAGAAGACCGGTGGTTTCCGCTTCCTTTCTCTTGAAATATTTCCTCTTGGAACCCAGCTGTAATGCTGTTTAAAGCCTCATTCACATGGACAGGCCACATGGGTAGGCACTCCAGTCAGCTGTGTCAACCATATGAGGGAGCCATGTTGTAGTCTAGTACATCTTAGCCTTCAGATGACTCTAGCCCCAGGCACAGAAGCCAGTTGATTGAACTACATGAGAGACAGTGAGCAAGATCCACCCCTAGCTGAGTTTCGTCAGCTCATAGAGTTGTGAGAGATAATATTGGATTATTATTCTAAACCACTATATTTGGGTGATTGATGACACAGTAATAAATAACTGCAATAGCAGCAAAGTGGGAAGTCATAGGCTAAACATTTCTTTGAATGTAAGCATCAAAAACTAGCTTATTGTGAGGTGGAATTGGTGGTTATCTGTAAGATGTAGGTAGGTATAGACAAATGTCAATTTCTCTTCCACCTTTTTAGCTAGTCCTTGGAATTTCATTGCCAGACTGCCACTTTATTATCACTTGGATTTGTAAGTGCAAAGATGTAGTGTACAAAGGTATATACTTTTGGGATGGATAATGCTATAAACCAGGGTACAGCATACGTTTTCTGTGTAGGGTCAGTTAGTAAATATTTTAGGCTTTGTGAGCTATACAGCCTCTCTAGCAACTACTCAACTTGGCCAAGGTGACATAGACCATATGTAAATGAATGACATGGCTGTGTGCAATAAATTTTATTTACAAAAATAGGTGACTAGTTGGTTTTGACCTGTGCACTCTAGTTTTCTAACCTCATGCCAAAAAATGATTTCTATAGCGAACAGAGATATTTGATTCTTTTGCTTGAATCTCATCAGCATTGCATTTGGTTTACCTCCAGCTGCAATTCCTCTTGCCATTTCTTCTGAGTCTCCTTTGTATGGTTCTCTTCTTAAGTTTGGAATGTGCTCTGCAAGGCTCTCTTCTTATTCTATGCTCTTTCTCAGTCATCTCACCCTCTCTTATGATTTCAGTTGATATCCATTTGCCAACAACTAAAAAAATCTCTATTTGGTCTTTTATCCAGAACTCCAGACTCCTGTACTTTCCCTTGGATATCTTGCCAGCACCCTAAGTTCAATGCATTTTTGTGCCAGTTATTAGCCCATAATCTCTTAACTCCAAACCCACGCTTCTATGATTAACTCTGTGATGCTGGGGGCTGGAACTCTGCAAACCTCATTTCTGTTTTGCCAGTTGTTAGTCTCCATCACTAGGAGGTGATATAGGGGCATTGCAATGCCAAAGGAGAAAGGAGGGACTTGCTGCTGACTTCCTGCCCTCTGGGGTTCCTGTGAGCATCTCTGAAACGAGGCTTCTTTGCTCCAGAAAGTTGTGTTCTTTTCTGTAGTAGTAGCAGGTGAATCTAGTTTTTCCGAAAGTTGCACAATTACCTCCATTACCTCTCCCTCCCTGCTCCTGCCACCTTCCCTCCCATCAGCACCAGTGAGTTAGTGCCCCCTCCTAAGTCTGGATCTCAACCCTTCAGGATTCTGCTCCAAGAGTGGAGATAATAGCACCAGTTGAGCAATGCCTTCTAGTGGGAGGTCTAAGTTTTGGTCCAGCAGGGTCCTTGCTCCAAATTTCGAACTTTTAGTAATTCCAGTCTCTTCTCTTTGATTTCCCAGCCCTAATGGGTGGTAGCTGCTCCTTTTAATTGCTTCTTCTGTGCTAAATTTATGGTTCTCCTTTGCTTTTTCAGTTCCCTAGTTAACAATGACATACATACCTAGTTAGCCATTCTTTATATTAAATTCCCTTTCAAGTCTCCTGACTGGATTCTGAAAGAGTTTATAGTCTCAGCCCAAAGCTACACTTTTGAAGGGCCTTCTTCCTTAGTAAATGGTACCAGCGAACCTCTCGCCATTCCCTGCCCAGTGACTCAAGCCCAATGTCTGGGCATCATTCTTACTTTTCCTGTTCACTAAACTCTCTTATGCACTCAGTGAACAAGGCCTGTAGATTTGGCTTCCTGCACATTCCTTCTATCTGTCTGCTTCTTTTCGTCTCCACACCCACCACCATAGATCAGGCCATTGCCTTATAACCGACTGCCCCACATTTCTATAGCTCCTCAATCTGTTCTCCCACTGTAGCTCTAGAGATGTCTCAGAAACATTTTCCAGATAAACGCTTTCTGAAACATTCCAAATCCTTAACATAATTTATAAGTCTTTCTGTGATTTGACTTCCGTTTCTGCACTTCATTTTGAAATATGTTCCTTGCTCCTTTAACATTTTTTCTCAGTTGTTAAATGTGCCCTGCTTTCTTTGTGCTCTTGGCATAAACTCTTCCTTCTCTGCAGAAATCTCCCTTTTCTCCTAGATAACTACTACATATCCTTGAAATGTTGTATAAATATCACTTTCTCAGAGATGGCTTTTCTGACCTCCCAGACCAGATCATATTTCCCTATTTGTTTCTATAGATTATTGAACATCCACTTCTTAACTACAATATTCAGTAAATTTGTAGCTGTATACTTGTCTTCTTTCCAAGGTGGCCAGGCTCATACAGGCAGGGGCTGTTTTTGTATTGTCCAGCACAATATCCGTAAGTATTCTTTCTAGCACAGTAGATCGTTGACAAATATTTGCTGCATTCAGTTAATTTCTGTTCTAGGTATTTTACCATAGGACCTCTGAAATGATTACAGAAGACGCCCATTTCCTCACATGCACTAGATTCCTTCATGGCTGACTATTACCTCTTAAACCGGAGGCTTCTTCGGTTTATTCTCACATCTCCTGACACCAGGTCTCCCTTTATGGGTTCTCACAGTAATTGGAGGAGACTGAATGGAGAGTAGACTGACTAGAATTTATTACCTTTAATTGGACTGGAGACCCAGCATTACTCCCTCCTACATTGTCAGAGAGCTCTGTAGTGTCACACAAGTCTTCCGAGTACCTGATGCTAGGTACATCTTTGTCCTTGTTTTATTTAACTCCGGTAACCAATGAAGGGATGCTCCTCTACTTCTCCCATCCAAGTACTAACCAGGCCTGACCCTGCTTAGCTTCTGAGGTTAGAAGAGATTGGGTGCATTCAGGGTGGTATGGTTGTAGACTATTCCTCTACTTCTTTTTTAAATGTTTTATTATTTCTTTATTTTGGGGGGACAGAGAGAGAGAGAGAGAGGACGAACCATGAGATCACGACCTTAGCCAAAATCAAGAGTTGGCTGCTTCACCAGCTGAACCACCCAGGCACCCTGACTGTTCCTCTACTTCTAATAACCAGTATGTTACTCCTCCACTCAAAGCATCAATGTGCTAGTTTTTCTGTAGTTCTCTGAAATGTAGCCATTCTTCCTCAAGTGACAAAATATAGGGGAAAGTGTTGGGAGGTGGACTAAAACATTGATGAATGGGCCTTAAAAAAATCTACAATAAGCAATAATGGAGAGGCAGATAATGAAAATAGAATATGAAAATGAGCACAAGAAGACCCATGAAAGCATATGACCACAATCTGCTGGAGGAGCAGACCTGAGGAAACAGATTAAATAAATCCATTTTGATTCTGGTTACACTTCCAGGGAGATAGCTGCATTTATTTAAAAAACCCAAACAGACAATAAAACAATCTGAAGAGCTTTCTTTTCTTTGTATCTTCTAAACAGATTTGACCCAAGATGGACATTTTCTCTGAGAATAATATATCTTTTTTCCTTCAGCTCAAAGTTTTACCTTTTGGATTGTATTCCACACACGTTCTTTATCGTTTCTTCTTCCTTCAAGGGTGTCCATAGCATCTGCCATTAGTGACTGCAGCTGTGGCACCAAGATAAAAATTATCAGCATGGAATTCACACAGAAATAACTTCTCTAAATACACAGATTAAAACCTAATTAAAAAATCATTTGTACGCTGATGATTTTATTACTCATCTTTCCGACAATGAACACCGCCACCTCATCTTTGCTTCAGTCATTACCAAGTATTATTGCAGATATAAAATATTGTAACAATGGAAAGATTCTTCTTGAGAATTTGTAGAAAACATATAGGTTTTAATGTAGTAAGTGTTGCTGTTTTGTAAAAACAGATTTGGGTTGTAAAGAATGAAGGCGGTAGTTAATTCTCTCAGGAAATGGCATGTAGTACATGAGCGCATTTTAGTATTTTCTCCTGAGGCTAATGTATCATAATTCTAGGCCTCATGCAAAAGCTCACCCGAGGACAATACTAAAATTGTGCTGTTTTATTGCATTTTAAAGGATCTAGCTCATTTAAGTTCTTTTACTATCCTTTTATTTCCTAAAATTTCAAAATAATCAAGTTGCCTTTTTGAAAGGCAAGTTTAAAAAATTCCACCCTTTGCCCCAAACTGCCTTGTCCCAATTGAAAAGAATCTGATCTACATGCTACGTATGCGGTTGTAAGGTAATGAAGCTGCATCGAGCCATGCGATATTCAAAGCTAGAAAAGAAAGTTCTCTAAAAAAGAACAAATGTCAGTTCAGTTCACTGTGCCATCGAAGAGTATGAACCCTCAGATAATCTCTCTGTACTTTAGATATTGCAGAGCTTAAGCAGGAGGGCAGAGTTGAGTCACTCAAAACTCTTCTACTGAGCAGTCACTGTTTATATAGCACCATAAAAGATATTACTAGGATTTATTTTCTAGGTTAACCTATGCTTGGAAGTTGGAAAGTAAAATCTATTACTTAAGGTGATGAAATCTTGTAAGATACATGATTTTTAAATATTTGGCCTGTACATGTACGTCCATATACATTACATTTTTTTTCTAGTAGGCATATAAATTATGAAAATAACCCTGAAATCCTATTTTCCAAGGTTTCAGATAATGGGATATTGCACAACATGTGAGTAAGGGATGTCAATAATGCTAGTTTGATGCTCTGTGTATATATTTGGAAATGTAAGTATTTCCAGAGGAAAAAAAAAAAAGCTCCAGATAGGTGGTTAAGAAGACCTAAGTGCAGAAAACTCCCCTGTATTTTTCATTTAAATCTTGAGTGTGCTTTTTAGGAAGACAGGATCAACACTGTGCCAGCTTCTTAAATTAACATTTTCTTTGCTTCCTCTTATCTCAGAGGAGCATTAATCATCTAAAATTGGCTATAATATGCACTTTGAAAACTCCATACTTACTGCACTCCTGAATGCGTTATGAATGGAAGGATAAACACTTAGCCTTTTAGAAGGTGCTCCACTGCGCACAACCATAAAGGTTTACAAAGTATTATTGCCAGTTTTGATTTAGTAATTCCTTGATTACTAGACTCCCTCCCCCCACAGTTTAATACTTTGGTACGCATAGTTTTATCATTCAGCTAGTCAGACCATTTTATATACTTTGAATATCAGTATTTATAATACCTTTTTATAGGGTCAGATGAACATTATAAATGTTGGCAGTTCACTTCTTGATGGATTAATTTGTTACAACTTTAAAAGCTCAAAGAGGGAGGGTTGCTTTAGTTATCTGAAAATTACAGGTGATCGGTTTAGGCTGTTCTCATCCTTGCTATGTGAATTCAATTCAGGTCTATAATTAGTTTTAGCTACCTTCAATTACAGCCTCAAAGTAAGAGCCCTCCCTTACAACACATTAGGATTTCCGTATACAGTGAATTTTACCTTTCCTCGAATGGCCCTCACATTGGTTAGTAATAGTTTTACAAATGAGGAGCCATCATTTCTCATATTAATTATGGTTATAATAGACACATCTGTTTGAAGATTGTTTCTGTGAGATAGTCCATCAACTGATTTTTGACTGGCTCTGTGTTTTCTGAGTTAATTGGTCAATTCGGTTAAAAAAAAAAAGCCATTTGTCTAACTACATTTTCCCTTGCAATGAAACAACTGTTTTATCTAAATGTACCAGTGTGTGTGTGTGTGTGTGTGTGTGTGTGTGTGTTGGCACTACCAACATATATGTGATGCTAGAAGTGAATAAGAAAACTATAAAGACTATTTCGTAGGGTTGTTTTTTATATAGTAATTACTCTTGTTCTCTCTACTTTCCCTTACAAGAAAATTATATACTAACCCATCTGGGAGTTTAAGAAATAATTTATCAAAATTATACTTTACTTAAAGCAAAAAGCCTGATCCACAATATGAGTAATCAGCCCTTTTCCATGTTTTTACACATCACAAAGTTCTTACTATAAAAATGGAGGCTGGTCGACATGAGCAAATAAAAGACAGAAACACATCTTTCTACATTTTCCAATTTCTTTATTAAAATGCCTCAGGAGGGTTGGGCAGGTTGCCCTCAGACTACATTGATTCTCACAATTTTGTTTTTCAGGACATATCATTCTTATGTTGGCTGGGGGCCTGTGAAAGCCTTAAACAAAGAAAAACACTTACCAATTCCGTCTCCTCTTGACTGATGTCCTGTAGATAGGGAATGGTTGCCAGCTCCGCCATTGCTTGATTGATCACCTGGGACTGCTCCTTCACTCTCTGCAGCCGGCTCAGGAGGCTGGCATACTGCAGCTTCTCCATCACACCGGAGCACCGGTGGAAACTCCCCTAGTCTCCCAGTAAAAGGAAATGTTTTAGACCAAAATCATGGAAATAGACCTCTCTCTAGAGATTGAAGTCAGGGATTATTATATTTACATCCTTGGAAGCGATGGCTACCTAACACAAATAAGTGTTTCTTTCCATTATGTTAGGGAATTGTCTGCACCCTTCCTTCAAACAGATGAATGTACAAAAAGGAAACGCTTTGCAAGACTGTTGAGAAGGATGTGCAGGTGGCCCTGTAGAAGGAACCTGGGCTGAGGGGAAAAGAGGGGACTGAAATTGAATGTGTTCCACTCTCCCAGTGGGGATCCCACAAAGTTGTGTTCATTTAGAGAGGGTGACTTTATCTATGTCACCAAGGCATCACAGGAGCTAAGAGTTGCCTACTGTCTTGTGTATATAAAAGAATACTTTTTATGCAAGTTGAATCCTGAAAAATGTTATGCATATTGAATTCTGTCTACCCTAATGGCTAAAATTAAATCTGCTTTTACCTTTAGTTCTCACTGGATGGCCTTGGACTCTGGTTCCCCTCCTTGTGGTATTAGAGCACTTGATTCTGGCTCCTTGGACCATCCCAACAACTGACACAATCCATCCTGAAATAGGCTACGTACACATTTGTAAGGGCCAACCCCTCCCCCATGAATCTATTGGTATTTTGGGCTTTCTTAAAAATGGGGCACACTTTTAATAAGGTGTGCCAGTCAGCCATAAAACAGGAGACATGACCTTCTCTAAAACTTCTAATACAAATTGTAATGCTTGATGGGAAAAATAAAACATCACAAAATTCTCATTTATATTTAGGAAAAAGGGGACAGAGGGGTATCTAAGGGTTAATAGAAAAGCTTTGAGTTTCTGCTGTGTTTGGATGGTGATAAGAAGTGGGAAGTCACAGGAAGATATAGTTTGGCAACTGCATTCCACATCCTGGTGCTCAGAAGAGGAAGTCTGGATGACTGGTGTTCCTTTATAACAGGGTTCCTCCTTGACCACCTGTACAGGAATCATGAGGTTTTGTTAACTGTGCAGAGTACTGGGCCTTACAAGGTGAATCACTATCTCTTGATATGTTGCCCTAGAAATATGATTTTTAGCTAGGTTCCCCCCCCATATTCAAATATCTCCAGTTGAAGTTGAACAAACCACCATTTTAAAGCCTAATATTTGAACAAAGACTATTTTAGTTTGTGTATGTTTATAGAACAGATTTTTCTCTCCAGACATTAGAGAAGGCAGACATGATTTTTTCTTCTTAAAATAGAATCTCTTCTAAAAAGAAAAATTATTAGAAACTAGCATTACTAAAGAGCATCTGAATTTCAACTTGCATGTGGAAAGCAGTTCTTTCTGAAATGTCACATTCGTGTTTTGATGGACACTGACCTCTAGAAGTTGGCACTCTTCTAGCATTTTGGTAGTATAGGAAGATTGAGGAGCATTACATTGTATATGCTGTATATGCCTCCCTAACACTTATCTGTGCCATTTGACTAATGCCCTTCTATCTCTGCTAATTTGTTTTTCCTGATTAATCATTTATCTGAAAACCTGTGAGCCTATAGGAGTGATGATTGCAATTGTGGATTTGGGATCCCTTCTCTGACTTGACAAAATAGCTAGCTTACCCATTTAGTTTAAACATGTAGCTAAACAATGGGACACTGTCAAATAGAGGAAAGCAAGTTGCAGGAGAAACTGTTTTCTTTCTGAAGAAAAATTGCTTTCTTTGTTCTTCTTTAAAATAAACAATGGGGCTCATTGTAGGAAAGTGGTGTAGTGACTCAACTCCAAAGAGCAGAAACAACAGCAGTCTGCTCGGGAACATAATCTATCAGTGTAATTTTCCAAAACATCAGGAAAATAAAAATAGTGGAAGGCAATGGTGCTTTGTTAGCTTGATTGTTGGATGCATAACAAAACAGGAAGCGCTCCATACAAATCAGATTCTAGGGAGAGAGCATAGTTGACTGCTAATCGTTACCTATCCTCCCCCACTACCTTAAGCCAATGCAATTTAGTTATCAGGGGACTATAAGTTAATATTTTACCTATACAAGATGCGGATTTTTGAGAGACATAGTGAAAAAGAGATAAAATTGATATCTAGCGCCAGGAGGAATGTTTTAATGCCGTTTCTTTAAGAAAATAAAGGAAATAATGAAACATGAAGGAATTAGGTTAAACATCTAATGTTACCAAAAGCTAAATCTAAAGGGAAAGTAGCCCTCCCAATGAGACTTCAGGAGTGATCAAAAGTGTCCTTAGCTGCTGGAAAGAGTGTAATAAAGTGGCCAAGACTGAAGCTAAAACTTCATACAGGTACAATGAAGGTTAGGTAAATATCAAGTGCAAATGAAAGCTTCAGTCCGAGAATTGCCTAGATTTAACAGCAGGTATGGTTAAATGTTTGGCAAGTAAGTGGTACTATATAATACCATTAGAAAGCAGAACCCAAGTAAATATATTTCCATTTGACATACGTGTAGAATCATTAATTGCAAAAAAGGGGTAGAAAACGCATATCATTGTTCATTTCAAATGTGTATATGTAAACGTTTTTTATGCTTCACTTGGAGGAAATTAAAAGTAAAATTAATGAGGTATTAAAACATGGTTAGGTCATTTTTTGGCAAGTCAGGCTGTGAAGAAGGCTTCATGCATGGTGAGAGATTTTATTATTTTAACTCTTTAACATTTAGCCCAGGAAGCACAGTACATAAGGTTTGAAACTGACAGCAGCCAATAAAGTTAATGAATGGAAAAGCACAATGGCATATGGTAGCATGTGAAATAATTAGGACAAGGATCCAGAGAAGGAAAAATACCATTAGAGCAGAGCTACTGGTTGAGTGGGGTTGATGTTAAATGGGATTAAGAGCCACCTGGTAGGAAGGTGGTAGAATATTTTAGATTATAACTCTTACGGTACCAGAATCATTATTGTTTGGCCATGTGTTATTGTTGTATGCCTAGTAAAGGAATCTATAAAGATAAGGAAACCGGGGTCAGAGTGTAAGGAGAATCATTGCCTGACATACAGAAAACCAGGAATGTCCTTGTCTCCTTCTACCGTCTCGTGGCAAGAGATGAAAATTCATGTTCCCTGGGAAGCCCTACTGTGGTGAGTAGATTCACTCCATGGCTGGAGATGACACTTCTAATCCTGCCTTTGTGAATAGATCTGAGCACATTAGTGATCTAAGGAAAAAAGTTAGAAATCTGTAGGACACTCACACAATCATTTTAGAGGAACATATAATTTCCAAGTATACAGCTTGCATAAAGAAAAACAAAGGTCTATCAAACTGTCCTTTGTCAAAACAAACTAAAACCAATACAAATAATTTAAAATCCTGAAATTTGTACTGCTTTACAAAGTGTTTCAACATGGATTATGTACTTTTGGTCTCCAACAACTCTGTGAGGTGGGCCTGGCAGATATCAGCTTATTTAATAAATGAGAAAAAATAGCTCAGAGGTTAAGCGACTTGCCCTAGGGTTACACAAAGCATAGCCTTGGACCAAAGTCTTCATCTGTAGGTGTCACAAGTGAGGGTAACAACTAATATGAACAATGCAATACCTAAACATTCAAGTGGACAGCATTTGATATGTGACAAGAAAAAAAACACATACTTCAGGGAATCTTAAAAACACTGTTGAGTGTTTCTTGGGTCACAGTTAATGGCAAAATGTAGCAATAATTTCTACTTACCAACTCATTACTTGCTTCATTAAGCTAGGTTACCTTCGCAGCCAATTTTATTCAGTCCTGCTTTATGAAGCTGTAGTTGGACATACAAGAAAAAGCCTAGAGGCCAATATTTGGATATACTTGTGGTTCCTGGGTACCTTCTGGCTCACTTGCTTCATTTCCATTGCATCCATGTTTGAGATAATCTTCTAAAAACTATTTTGGAAGATTCCATTTCCCATAGAGTTAACCTAGAAATGTTGATAAAATGCCTTGCACGTAGCAAAGTGGTGCTGACTTATTTTAAAGAAGACTGAGGGATTATTTCGATGCTAAGAATTTTAGTTGTGGTTTTCAAATATCCTTTATGGACACATGAAGATACACGCACATACAAATTTATAAGTGGATAGAATGCCCTTTGAAACGTGAGAAGAAAATGAGTGAAGAATATTTAAAAAGTGTGTGATGTCTAGATAGGCCCAAAGTGCATACACAACACACTGTGAGATATGAACTGGCAAGAGGTGATGTGGCCAGTGCCCTGACAAGTAATAAGGTATGGCCACTGTTGCCCCAAAGAGCCAGGGCACCAAGAGATCACTTCCACAACTTTCAGCTCTGATAAGCTAACCATGGCTCTGCTAGGCTAACCATGAACTGAAGAGGTGAAATAATGCTGTATGGTGATGGTTTTTGTTAGCAAAGATTCCACTGCTTGCAAGGGTCTGGTGATGACAAGGATGATGCACGCGGGTCTCTAACCATGGTTGGTGATGGTGTGTGTATGGCTGGAGGAGGTTATGATAGATGGTAAATTGGAGAACAGGACCTAAAATTTGTGGTAGAGCCAATGAGATTGCTATAAACTGAAAGTTTGTATCCACCCATCCAAATTCATATATTGAAGTCCTAATCCTGGGTGTGATGGTATAGTGATGGGGCCTTTGGGATTAGACAAAGTCATTAGGGTGGAAGCCTCGTGATAGGATTGATGCTCTTATATGAAGAGACACCAGAGAGCTTACTGTCTGCCACGTGAGCACACAGATAGAAGGTGGCCGATTGCAAGCCAGGAAGAGGGACTTCATCAGAACTTGAGCATGTGGCACCCTGATCTTGGATTTCTAGCCTCTAGAACTGTGAGAAAATGGAAATGGATTTCTTCTTCTTCTTCTTCTTCTTCTTCTTCTTCTTCTTCTCCTTCTTTTAATTTTTTAATGTTTGTTTATTTTTGAGAGAGAGAAACAGAGTGTGGGTGGGGGAGGGGCAGAGAGAGAGGGAGACACAGAATCTGAAGCAGGCTCCAGGCTCTGAGCTGTCAGCACAGAGCCCAATGTGGGGCTCAAACTCATGAGTTGTGATATCATGACTTGAGCCAAAGTCAGACGCTTAACTGACTGAACCACCCAGGCACTCCTGGATTTCTTCTTAGTAGAAATATAGGAGAGATAATTGAGTGGAACGCAGTTATGGGGAGGGGGGGAGCTATGTGGTAGGAAAATCAGTAAAAATGTGCTTTTGTATTTGTAATGCATAGAATTACAAAACGTGCAAATAGATTAGGGGTTTTATAGCTTTTTAAAAATGCTGAATAATGTTATTGAGCAGATAAACTGCTGAACAGATGTTAAGTAGCTGTTTGTGATGACCCCCTTGGTTCCCCTTGTAAGGTAAGAACATCAAATCAATGATGTAATACAAAAGCCACAAAAAGAAAATTCTTCAAAATTTCCAGCTTCTAGGCCTTTTGAAAAATATTTTAAAAGGGGAAAATCTGTAGTCTTTATAGCCTGTTAATGGGAAGTTCCCTTTATGAACTTTCAGCATAATGGCTTACATTTTGTAAAACAGTACAGCATAATTCAGGTCTTATTTTGGGCTTTTTAACACTGAAAAGTAGAAAGGGCAAATTTTCCCTGGATCAGAAAACTTACCTTAGGGGTGTACAAAGATCAATTGCCAACTCTTAGGGTAGTATCCAATTTAGAAGTGTGGTGCAGAGGCACTAGCTTGAAAATTCCGAATTCTTGTGTATGTAACAAAATAGTTATGTATAATAGCCCAATATACGAAGTAGGGAAACACTGTGTTCACTAAAAATGTGTTGCTGATTTGAAGTGACAAATGTACTGCAAACTTGAATTAGATATCAGGAAGGCACAAAGAAAAATCTCTTTAAAGAGACACTAGCTTAACAAATTCTGGAAACTGCATAGTGTAGCATTGCAATATGTTTAAAAAAAAATATATATATATACATACACACACACATATATATATACATATACATATATATGTATATATGTGTGTATATATGTACACATACACATATATACACATATACACACATATATATACATATATACATATATATGTATGTATATATGTATATATATGTGTATATGTGTATATATGTGTATATATGTATATATATGTGTATATATGTATATATATGTGTATATATGTGTGTGTGTATATATATATATTTTAAAACATATTGCAATGCTACACTATGCAATTTCCAGAATTTGTTATGTGTATATATATATATATATATATATATATGTATATATATATATGTGTGTGTATATATGTGTGTGTGTATATATATATTTTAAAACATATATACATATGTATATATATGTGTATATATGTGTGTGTGTATGTATATACATATACATACATATACATATGTTTTTTTAAAATATGAAATTTATTGTCAAATTGGTTTCCATACAACACCCAGTGCTCATCCCAACAGGTGCCCTCCTCAGTGCCCATTACCCACCCTCCCCTCCCTCCCACCCCCAATCAACCCTCAGTTTATTCTCAGTTTTTAAGAGTCTCTTATGGTTTGGCTCCCTCCCTCTCTAACTGTTCTTTGTTTTCTTCCCCTCCCCCATGGTCTTCTGTTAAGTTTCTCAGGATCCACATAAGAGTGAAAACATATGGTATCTGTCTTTCTCCGTATGACTTATTTCACTTAGCATAACACTCTCCAGTTCCATCCACGTTGCTACAAAAGGCCATATTTCATTCTTTCTCATTGCCATGTAGTATTCCATTGTGTATATAAACCACAATTTCTTTATCCATTCATCAGTTGATGGACATTTAGGCTCTTTCTATAATTTGGCTATTGTTGAGAGTGCTGCTATAAACATTGGGGTACAAGTGCCCCTATGCATCAGTACTCCTGTATCCCTTGGGTAAATTCCTAGCAGTGCTCTTGCTGGGTATAGGGTAGGTCTATTTTTAATTTTTTGAGGAACCTCCACACTGTTTTCCAGAGCGGATGCACCAGTTTGCATTCCCACCAAAGTGCAAGAGAGTTCCTGTTTCTCTACATCCTCTCCAGCATCTATAGTCTCCTGATTTGTTCATTTTAGCCACTCTGACTGGCGTGAGGTGATATCTCAATGTGGTTTTTGTTTTAAAATATATTAAAACAACCCAAATCATCAGCTAAACTTTGCTTGGTTTTGCAGATGAGATTTACCATGAATGCTTCTGAAATCTTGCAATATTTGCAATATTTGCACCGTAAACTTTCCATACTTTTGGAATTGTCTAAAATTTGTGCTTTGGACAAATATAAGACACTCATATACCTACATTCAATTGGGTGCTTCTAATAAAATCCAGTATTGGCAAGATCCGCTTCCCCATTGTCTCCATGTGCCTCACTGTGTCTTCTTTGGTCAGCAGACTGAAGGGAGTTTTATGTTCTAAAAATTGTAACAGTAAACTTTTATACTATTTTTCCAGACTTTCATTTCAAAAATGCTTTCTTTAGCAAGCTATATACAGATATCTCAACGTTAATAGATATGAAATCTTTAGTGTAGAAACTAGTACCATCCCTAGACCACATGCATAACAATGAAAGATCTATGAGGAGAAAGGCAGAGGAGACATTGCCCTTTCGCGACTATCATTTATTCATTTTGTTGTGTTTCCTGATTGAGAGATCTAAGAGACAGCCTATAACAATTCATCTCTCTCTGCAGAGTGTTTTCCCTGACTTGTGAGAAAATGTTGTCATAAATGTGTCTGATTCTTGTCTTGTTCCTCCCAGGTATTATTCAAGTGTGCAGATCCCACTGACTTTGAATGTGGCTTGAAGTTGAGATAAGCCTCGGAGGATAGAGTGCCAGATAAAACACAAATCCTTAATTATGTGGGTAGAGCTGAAGGAATAAATTTAACCTGGTCATGAATTCTGCCCACAAATCTGAGACTTCTACTCCATGTGAATATTTTCTTCATTTTTGAAAGTTTCAACTAGAATTACTGAATACCATTTAACTGTAAAACTCTTCAGGAGATCTAAGCTCTCGGCTAATTACATAAGAATGGAACAAATATCAGTACAAAAGCAGATAATCCAAGTGATTTAAAGTTGTCATTGGCTATATTTTTTATTTTGCATAATACTTTTGTCGGAGAATTTCCTTCTACATTTGCTAACTGATAAGAACAAAAACTTGTATTCTTTAAGTGCTTTATGTTTAGGCACTTTATGTTTAGTGCTATAGGGGTGAGATGGTTGGAGTGAGGGAGGCAGGCATTCTAGAATTGCATTGGTCTTGGGGGAGTCTGAATCCCAGGTATTGTTAACTAATCCACAAAGAAGACTGGAAGGAGTTAATAATTACCCAACAAACATTTTTTGGGGTCTAGCACTACTATATGCTAGGCCTTGTGATGAATAAGATTTGCTGAAGAATGCACAGTTCCTGCCTTAGAACAGCATTGAAGGATAATAATAAGTCCATGTGATTTACCTGTAAATGTAGGCAGCTTCCTACTTGATAGTTTTTCCAAAAATTTTCCATCTTCTTTGTTTTTGAACCCAAGAGTCAAGAGGTATTGTTGGGGAGGAAAAGATGACCAGTCAACTGTCTGAGGCAACATGTGGACTCCTTGAAGATCTGAAATACAATAGGAAATGAACTAAAGGCTTTGATATCAAAGGGTATTTTCCCCCTAAATTTCAGGAATTGTACTTGGAAGGCATTATAAATACAAATATTAAAGGCACAGTAGAAGTGTATGCATCAAAATGTCAAATGCATGATATATCAAAATTTTATTATGGTATGTATTTCATTATTTATGCTTTTTAAAAAATATAAACATACACAGAGCATAGTAGTAAAATATGGTTCGATTACATGGATCTCCTTCCATTCAAAATAATAGAAAGTTCAGGACAAGCTTGCAGGTTTAATATTTTTCTGTGTGCTCTTTTCAAGAGAATTTGATTTTTCTGTTCATAGTTTAAGATTTAAAGAAATAACGTTATATGAAAGGAAAGAGAAAAATTGCCAAGTGAGAATTAAAATATAAGACTAATTAATTTAGTTACCATCCCTCCTGTAGTTGAAGAAAATTTGAAATGACAAATATACTGATTTTTGTAATTAGACTGGGAAATAATTCAAGTGTCATGAAAATGGTTGCAAAACAAACTCATATACTTAATGACCATGAGAACTAATATTTACTGAGTACTTATTTTCTACCTTCCCTTGTTCTAAGTACTTTGTGCACATTGTCTTTTTAAATCCTCATGTTAGCTTCACAAAATTGGTGCTATTGTCCCCATTTTGTGAACAGAAAGTTGAGGGACACAGATAGGATGTGACTTACACAAAAACACAGCCTGTAAGTGGACAAAGCGGGATTCATCCTTGGCAGTCTCACTGCAGAGACCGTGGACCTAACCCCTGCACTCTGCTTTAGGCTTGCGTGGCTCTGGATTACTTTTGAGATACGGACAAATGTCAACTATGGGGTCTTGGTGGCCAGATTCACTTAAATCATTTCCATTCTGAGTGATAACGCTTTGGTTAATTGTGATAGACTTCACAAATGAAGGATGATGAACAGAGGGTTTAATGAGCTCTCCTGACTTAACACTGCCAGAAAGGGAAAATGATGCAATTCCAAATCTCCTTCAGTTATGATTTGGTTAAAGGTCAGTTTTTAATGTAGAATCAGAACTGAAATGGTAATGATTCAAATACAGCCTTCATCATTTATCTGTAATATGCCTTTAAAAAATAATAGATACAGAAACCATGAATGTTTTTATCCACCCTCTCTGGCATACTCCATTCCTATTTTTAGCTGCAGAACCCTTTGTTCAAACTAAAATTTACTGAGAAGCCCAGTATACATATATGTTTTAAATATAATTTATTGTCAAGTTGGCTAACATACAGTGTGTAAAGTGTGCTCTTGGTTTGGGGAGTAGATTCCCATGATTCATCACTTACCCACAACACCCAGCGCTCATCCCAACAAGTGCCCTCCTCAATGCCCATCACGCCTCTTCTTCTCTACCCTCCCCCGCCATCAACCCTCAGTTTGTTCTCTGTATTTAAGAGTCCCTTATGGTTTGCCTCCCTCCCTCTCTGTAACTATTTTTTTTCCTCTTCCCTTCCCCCATGGTCTTCTGTTAAGTTTCTCAAGTTTCACACATGAGTGAAAACATCTGATATCTGTCTTTCTCTGACTGACTTCACTTTGCATAATACTCTCCAGTTCCATCCACGTTGCTGCAAATGGCAGGATTTCATTCTTTCTCATTGCCAAGTAGTATTCTATTGTGTATATAAACCACATCTTTATCCATTCATCGGTTGATGGACATTTAGGTTCTTTCCATAATTTGGCTTTGTTGAAACATTTGTATAAACATTGGGGTATATGTGCCCCTATGAATCAGAACTCCTGTATCCTTTGAGGACCCCAATATTTAAAGTTGATAAAAGTAGAGCTGTTCTATTTGGAGCCTGGAACACCAACTACCCACCCACATGACCGTAACCCGTTCTATACCCTACATGCAATAGTCACCTTAAACCCTTCCACAGACCAACAATTTTTCAAAGCTCTTTGACACATTTTGGTTAATCAAATAAAGCATGGCTGTCAAACAGAGAGTTAACATGTATGCTTATTGAAAAAACCAAAATATCACAAAATATCTTTTAAACACAAACACAGAACAAAATATATTAGACATGTTTTAGTCTTTCTTTGGTGACTCAAGATCAGGTAATCCCTTGATGTTACTGAGAGCCAACATTTATCTGGCACTTCTGTGCTATACACTTTTCCAGGATTATCCTTTTCACTCAACAACTGTAGGTGGGCCTATTATGATGCTCACCTTGCAGACGGCAAAACCAAAGCTTCACGAAGAGTTTGCAAACTTGCCTAGGATCACACAGGGAGCAAATGGAGCCACCAGAATTGAAAGTCAGGCAGCTGGACATCAAAACTTAACTCTTAAAACTATCCCCATGACAATTGAGCCATGACAATAATCATTATTCTAAGAATCAATGGGAAGCGTGTTATAGAAGCACGGCAATGCCAATAAATAGATAGTTTTAATAGACATGATTCTAGATAGGACATTTCCTACTCTATCTAGAAAAGTACACAGCAAGCACAGAGTTCTCAGAACTAATAGAGTAACTTTTAGGTGCTTTAACATGCAGATTTAACACGACTCTTTAGTTGGTGTTTGAATCACAAACTGCTTCTTTTTTAAAGACTGTCTCATTTCTCTAAGCAAGGTAAAAATTGTGATTTTTGCATTTAAACTTCAAAGGTGCAGGAAGTCTCCTTGCTTTTGAAATCTTCTGTAGATAACCACAGGCACATCTTCTGCTTCCAGCCTAATACTGTCTAGTTGTATATAGTGAGGGAAGAGTTCACCAGTTTGGCTGAAGTGGCCAAGAACCTGATCATGTAGAAAGGCAACTAAGTAAAAACAAAAAGGACACTAACTCACCCTTCTGATATATGATCATCATATTTAAAAAAAAAATTTTAACACTTATATACTTTTGGGAGACAGAGAGAGACAGAGCAAAAGTGGGAGAGGAACAGAGAGGGAGACACAGAATCTGAAGCAGGCTCCAGGCTCCCAGCTGTCAGCACAGAGCCTGATGCGGGGCTTGAACTCACTAACCATGAGATCATGACCTGAGCTGAAGTTGGATGCTTAACCAGCTGAGCCACCTCGGTGTCCCTCACGTTTATTTCGATTGTGGTCATCATTTAGCATTCTATAAGATGCCTAAATTTATAAACTGTCAGCATTTTCAGGAATTAGCGTACTCTGGAGATCAAGGCCAGAAGGTATGTGATCTTTGGCTACAGTTTGCTCTTTAACTTGGTTTTGCTCCCTGACTTACAAGGCCTGAGGCCTTCAGGCCATGCTGGGGATGATGTTGGGGGCTGTTCCATGGAGACGTCCTTGGCTTCTTGGGTACCTTTGGAGGGCAAGAGGCCCCCTGAATACGTGTGGATAGGCTTTATGTCTGCTCTGACCTCCACACAAACCCAGAGTATATCTAGACATAGAAGCTTCTGGATCCCAGGGCTGAAACTTCCTGTCAGCACCTGCTTCCAGCTCAGAGGGGGTTCCTGGCAGGACACCTTTAAAGCTTTAAGGCCTACATTGATAGAAATGATAGGAGGCTCCAGAGTGCCAAAGTTCAGAAGTGATTAGGGTATGCTGTGCATGGGCTGTTGGCAGTAGGCTTGCAAGAGGCATCTTGAGATTTGTCATTTTCTGGTGCAGCTCTATTGCCAGAAGCAGCCAGATGTTTGAGGGCTCAATTACATAAATAAATGGGGAGTTTGAAAGGTTGACCTCTACTTGCTCTTAAATATTTGGTGGATAAAGAGAAGAATGGCACTGATAGTGGCAGTGATTAGATTGACTAGTGAAACTAATGTTAGCAATATAGCTAATTTATCATAAAATATACCTGCAAAAATAAAAGTATCTTCTGTTCCTTTCAATCCCCTGTTTTATCTCATGTGTTCCATCTATTATGAACTTCTAGTTGAAGTTTTAAGACATGAGAGGCCCCTACATTCAAACTGTTAAATTTAGAAAAAAAATTTTTTTTAAAGTATCATTCTTATTCCATTTGTATGCAGAGTAAATTGCAGTTGTATGAACATTTAGCCTAGCAGGTGGTCTATGACCCAAAATGACGACATACTTACCAGATGTTGAATCTCATGTAACATTAATTTGAGTGCTAATTGTTCTCAATTTTATGCTCATAAACCTCTACCTACGTCCGAAAAGCCCTGTGCCCCTGATGGATATGAAAGTTAACCAGATTGTATTGTTCTTTGGTAGGAAAGTTGAACTGATTAAAAATGTTCGCTTTGCTTCTGTCATTCCAGAAGAAAACACGAGAAATAAATCCGTTAATGCATTCTTTTACAATTTATCACAATTAGAGGTGAAATTTAGATGAGTATGACCAAATTTATTATTAAAAAATCAGTTTTTCAGGTATGATGCAGTCCCAAATTTTTACCATTAGGAAAGTGAATGCTTTAAAAAAGAATATCAAACATAGTTTATGCAGATTAAGTTTCTTGCAAAAACAAAATCTTTCAATTCTTTTTGAAAGATGTCTAACCTCAGCAAAAGAGGATAAAGTTTGCCCTTTATCAAGAACCTTTTATTGTACCACAGAAGGCTGGTCTTCAGTGTTATTCATGTTTTCAGGTCTTCAAGTTATTCATGCAGTTTGACCTTCTGTACTGTTTCCCTCCTCCTTCTTCTCCAAGTCACCTTCCTGGAGGTCAGTGACAGTTTCTTCTCTTTCTACCTGTCTCTGTCTGTCTGTCTGTCTGTCTGTCTCTGTTTCCTCCTCTCTCCTACACACACACACACACACACACCCCTCCTGATTGCTCTTTCTCCCTTGCTCTTCCTGCCTTCTCATTCGGTGGTCTTCCAAGCTGTCCTTGGATCACTGATAAGTTCTTCATACGTACAGTCTTGGCGGCAGGAGGCTGGTTTCTATTCTGGTGGCTTTAGCGATTACTGCTAAACAAAACATTAGGGACGGAAAGTATAGTCTTACCTGAAAGTCTCCACCCAATTCAAACACAGCGTTTCCAAATGCCTCCTGGGACATTGCTATTTGCTCATCCTTATAGAAATTACCACCAACAATGCAGCAAATACATTCTTCAAAAGTGATTTTTATAATCACCACGACTTCCTTCTTCCCTGCTTTTCACCAACGTGTTATAAGGATAACTATTACTCACCCAATTATTTGGGTTTAAAATCTGGAAGCTATCGTTGACTTTTCTTTCCTCTTATTCCCTGACATTTAGTGAGTCTCAAAACTAATTGAATTTGGCCATTGTAATACATCTCATATTAACTCCTTTCTTAGCATAACCATTGCTACCGCTCTGGTCAGATTTATGATCATAACATCTGGATTACAGAAAACGTTTCCCAACCAACGTCACTGCCACCAGTATCATTTCATGCCAATATATCTCCACACCAGCACCCAATGAATATTTCTGGAACATCGCCTTCGTGGTTGTCACATCCTTCCTCAGGAACTTCAGTGACTTCTTTCCTGGTATTCAAGCCTCTCAACTGTGTGCATCTGTTTCACAATCTGTACCTAATTCCTACATTTTTTCCAGTATAAACCTTAATCATCAGCTCCGCTGATTTCACTAACTTGTACCAGCCTGTGCTTTTCCTGCTTCTGAACTTCTCTTTGTTCAGAAAAGTTCTTTCCATCAAGAAACACTTACATATTCTCTCTCATATTGTAAATGACTATCCTTCCAGATGTACCTAATTTAAGTCCCACCCTGTCCATGAAGAGTCTCCTGAATATTTCAGTATCCCCCTTCAAACTCTTAAAGAAATCTATACTATTCACTCTAGAGTCTCTTAAGGTTTCATGGGGGGGGGGGGTATGTCTTATCTCTTTAACAGGTTTTAATCCTCTTGAGAATGACATCTTCAAGTTATGTTCATGCCCGAAGCATCTAGTGGGTGTCCATCAATATTTGAATCTAAAAACAAACTTTTCCAAATCCTGAATTTTTAATGGTAAAAAATAAAACTTCAGAAAAAATCTTTTTCAAAAAAAATAACCTCAAAAAGAACAAATAAAATGTTCAGAGCTTCTGAGATATGACTTATTGCTTTGTCACAGCCTTTGTTCTTTATTTTAGCTAAACCTTAAGTGGTTTCTGTTCAATGTACGAAGGATGAGTGAAGTAAGATAACCAGCATCAAATAATCCAATGAAATAGATGCTAAAATGAACAAACCAGCTTTTCCTGGATGGAAAAATTAGTTTCATATTCAGGTTGTACCCTGGCTGCAGCTTGTTCTCAGGGAAATATGAAGTCATAGCTACAGAAGAGGACTGGATTAATAGAGAGAGTCTGACTTAGTGAAACTGTCAGAACCACCAGAAAAGCATCTGTGCAAACATGAAATACTGATTGTAGATCAGCAGACTCATCTATATATATGAGGGATAGCTTTATCTGTTATGAAGCTAAATATGCATAAAATAAAATTTAAACTCTCTGGAAGTAAAGTACAAAACATAGTTGGTGCCATCATCATCAGTATTTTCTGTTGGACACCTCATCAGAATCACAGCCAACGGATTGTGAATGAACTTTTCAAAGCAAAAAAAAAAAATTTTTTTAAAGAAAAAGCTTAAGAAGTTTAAAAACTCTTTGAGAAATACGCAAATCTGTTAGTGTTCTATCACCACCTTTCTCTAAGTTTCATTTCCTTCTCTATTTTCTGGTGTCTATGTCATTTCTCTGCCCTTTGTCCATAACAAAATGTTCTGACATTTTGGGTTAGAGTGAAATCTCATTTCTAAAGGTCCCAATTGCTCAGTATGAGATGGGACCATGTCAGTTTTATATGACTTCTTTTTACTGATCAGTTTCAGAGTTTAACTTCTACAGTGCCTTCGTAATGCCAACACTTTGTCATTAGTTCTTTCCCAACCATCTTCTGAGTTTTATCTTGTACTCCTTTTAATGCCAATACTTCTATCTTGGAAGTTATCCACAAATTCACATCAGCAAGAAAATAGCAAAAGGCAGCAACTTTACAGATAAGTTATCATTATTGCCCCCCATAAATAATAAAACAGTTTCTACTTTTAAAAACATAGCATATTGTGATTTTTGCATTCCATGTGTGAGAAAGCTATATATATAATGAATCTTTGTATAATAAATTACATTTTCCCATTGACCTTCATTATAATTTCAGAGTTCTAGATGTAAGTGGAAAAAATTGGTTTCCATTCCTAAGATTCTTAATTCTCACTTCAGACTTCTGGTCTACTTCTCCAAAACCAATCTTTGTATTTTTAAGTTTCTTCTCATAACCCATATATACACTTAGAGAAATAAATAATTCCACAGGATTTTTATGTATAGTTCATTTCTATTTCACTTGAAATTCATGTTGATTCCAAAGTTTTATGTTCAATCTGCTGTATTGTATTTTGGGGAAGTTCCTTAATTCCATCCCCACCAAAGTAGATTTGAGACAATACAAATATTAAAGATACTGCTATCCTATCAATATTTACTAGACTCATGATCAGTGAAATAATACAATGTTGTTATAATTCCCATAAACAGCTATATTTTTGCTCTATATGAGAATTGGAATGGCCATTGGTTGGTTGGTTACCTACTATGCATTCCCTCCTCCTCTTTTTTTTTCACCCCTTGGAGAATTCCCTCAATCTCTACTTGCTCTAAAAGTGTGACCTAACTGATGCAGACCAGTTAATCCACGGCATTACTCTGAGCTCAGTTTTGGTTCAATTATAAGCATAAGTGCAATTTGGGCTAATGAGAAAGAGCAAGTCTCAAGAATTGTGTGGAAGAGGAACTCACTGTTCTTCAGAACAGTGTGATTTGAGATCTCTAATGACATTTGAGCATTTTGCTATTACTCAAGATCTTAGCATTTGAAAGTATGGTACAGGAAGTGGGATAGCAGGCAGAACTTGAGAATAAAGCTGACTGCAGAAAACAGAGCAGTGAATGAGCTGTTGGATTAAGCTGTATTTAAAGGCAGTGCCACCTGTGGGTCTTTCAATAATACAAATCAATTGTTCCATGCCTCCCTCTCCTCCTTTAAAATTTAAATATAACGAAGTCAGTTTGAGCTGTGATTCCTACCACTTGAAACCAAAGATTTCTGATATAGGGATTTAACTAGTAGTTTGTACATTTCTAAATACTATGGAATCCTTAAAATATTATAGCTGAGATGCAAGACAGTCATAAATTCTTCAAGTTAGCTATCTGGGAAGAATATTTTCCTTATTTAAGACACAACAGTTTGAGGATTAGGAATTAATTTTTACAGCTACTACAAAGATAGCAAAATTGAATGCATCTTGGTGATGCCATTATTATGATAATATTATTATGACATTATTACCAATAATTGAACTTAAATGTATATTAGCATAATTTGTCTTGATCTATATCATAATTATTACTTTTTCATTTTTGGTTAGATTCTACATCTTATAGAAAGTGACTTTTGGGTAGTTAACCAAGAATGCATGATAAAGTCTTACATAATCTGAAAACCTCAATTTCCCTTATTATCTGGATTGGTAATCTATGTATTTGTTTGTTTATATCCCAAGGTAGAAGTGTAATGACTTGCCTTACATAAATACATACGACATAAGAAAAAGTGTAAAAGAATGCTTGAGGAAAACACATCAAAAGGAAAAGTAAGAGATGGATGATAAAGCCGCGAGATTAATACACAAAGTGTGTTTTATAAATTTTTATATATTTGTTAGAATTAAACAGGATCAGCTATCTCATTCACAATATTCCTAGAGATTAACACTGGAAAGGAACTACTTACCTGTTTATTAGGGAATAAATTTGAGGAGAGTATTTGGAGAGCTTAGAGTAGGAAAGAGACTTGGAGAGAAGCTGCCATATAAGTGTGTGTGTGTGTGTGTGTGTGTGTGTGTGTGTGTACACGCGCATGTATGTGTGTGTGTGTATGCGTTTTGCAGAGCATTATGGATACAGTACCTGTAATACCTGCTTCCTGCCATGTATCCCATTCCAAGAGCTCCATCTTGCCCTAACTCATTGGTTTTTCTTGAGAAGCTGCAGTAAAAATTTACATTACTTGCACTTATTTTTGGATTATTAAATGGTATTTCTTTAAATGCCATTCTGTCTGTCTTCAATCAGATCCTATAAGAAAATATACTACGGAGGATATATTATATAGTTCCAGAGAAGTCCAGGAAAAATGCAATCGTGAAAGGTAACAGTAGATGATGGAGACCAGAAGCAAACAGTGCCGTAACCTGCTACTGCAAAGGACAAGTGACCTGTTTGTTGAGAAGACAGAGTAGTGCCAGAAAACCACATTTCCCATTGGAAAGACCAACATTTTCATATTTTAAGAACAGAGACTTTAGCTCTGTATATGGGGGAGTTACATACTTTGGGAATGATTCGCTGTTTCTAACAAGAATTCTGTGGTACAAATACAAGATGATTTATCATCTTTATAACCAACCCGGTCGTAACACTTTCATAATAATACTGGGGATATAAGCTCTTTAATTCTATAACCTTTTCCATTTGAGAAAGTGAATTACAGAGAGGAAAATAGTCTTATCTTGAAAACTCATGATCATGATAAAATTATAATATTTTAAAGAAGAAAGAATAAAATGAGGAATTTTTTATTTCCTATTTTAGAAAGCATAAGAATGTATTATCCTTACTGGTAAATGATGACTGAACAAGAACAGGGTTATAAATTTCAGTAAAAAGCAATTCTTAAAGGTCTATTTTAAAACAATATATTATTCATCTGAACATACATATTTACTCTTGGGAGTTAAATTGCAATGGAAAGACAAAATATGACTCTATCCACCTCAGTGTTAAAGTAATTGATATCTGATCCAGAAAACTTTTCTATTAAACATTACTAAGCACAGATCCATTACTGAATATTTATTTATTTAGCAAATAAATCTTGATATTTTCATCAAGAGGAGACAGGATATGCTTATTGTATTACTTTATTATTATTAAAATACAACCATGCAAGAATAAGAACTATACAAAATTGCATTATTTCACTGGAATATATGAGTAAAAATCTCAAGCAAAATCTTTATAAATGAAAACATAATAATTCTGGGGCTGATGAATTATTATTTGTTTTATATACCCTGACTACTCTGCATGAATCAAACTGGATTTTTCCTTAAATAAGAAAAATGGATAGCTACACTGTTAAAAATTCAGTAATTTTTTCTCCGTAAAACATAATACAATACAGCTCTATTACAATAAGGATTTAAGATTTTCGCGGGTCTTACCATATTCCTCAAATAGCAAAAGATGCACGGTAAGTTCCCGAGGATATGTAAACCTGGTTGTCCCAAAAGGCAGATTTTAATTTTAACCTTCCTTCATCAGTCTTGTAGAAGTTATAAAGGGCAATATAGTTTAGTACCTGCCACTGAGGGTGAAGGGTTTTTTTCTCATAATAAATCACTAATTTAGTCGGTCTATACAATAAAAAGATTCAAAATATTTATACCTATTTGCATTTCAAAATGGATTTATTTTTATAGCTTTTCTCTTTCCATCTGTTTCTCATGTGGGAATCCCTGACATGGGTTACTATGAACTGGGGGCTAGCTAGAGAAAAATGCACTGCCTGGGGAATCTTTATTGTGAAAACCCTTCCCGCTCATTACCGCCACCTCTGCCAGCTATTGCTGGGCTCATTGCACTGTCACGTGACCAAGGAGTAATGAACTCAATACTATCAGGTTTGATGAAGGTGACCTGGAGTTGGGCAGAGTTTCTGAACTGGGGGTTTGTCTGCCAGCCCCTGCTGGGAGAGTTAAATGTGTTAGTCTCCAAGTTTTAATGACAATAACTATTTATCCAGCAAAACTTTGATAGGTAAACTCCTCATCCAAGATCTTCAAGGTATAGATTTTGTGACCTTCATCTGTTGATTGTTTATTTAGTTGACCTCTGTAATTTAGAAATTCTTACTTATAACCTAAATTTCTCTTGCTGCAATGAAAACTATATAATTGTGTTCTATCTTCCATAGGGCCCAGTGAGTCTCCTGAAATGTGATCTTTCTGTAGGTGGGTACCAACATGTGTGTATGACAGCATTCACCTGTAGTTGTCCAGGGAAGGATGAGTGAGTGTGAGATAGGAAACAATGTGTACAATCTCTGAGCGTTTCTGAGGGTAGAGTTGATTGCAAATGAGGGAGTGTTTATTCAGTCACTGAGTTCACATGAATTTATTGTGTGCATTACAGATGGACTAAGAAGCTACTACCTGTTATGATGTAAGGCACTGTATTAGAGTAAAGCTTCCTAATGTAACAACAAAAACACCCAACACAGGGGTGCCTGGGTGGCTCAGTCGGTTAAGCGGCCGACTTCAGCTGAGGTCATGATCTCGCGGTCCGTGAGTTCGAGCCCCACATTGGGCTCTGTGCTGACAGCTCAGAGCCTGGAGCCTGTTTCGGATTCTGTGTCTCCCTCTCTCTGACCCTCCCCCGTTCATGCTCTGTCTCTCCCTGTCTCAAAAATAAATAAACGTTAAAAAAAAAATTAAAAAAAAAAAACACCCAACACAAAAGCCTCCAAATCTCAGTGATCTAAAGCAATAGAATTTTGGTTTTTGCTCATGTGGGTATTCAGTGGATGACCTTCCACAAGGTAATTCAGGGAATCCAAGCTTCTTTTGTCTGTGGCTTCTTCAGTTCCATGGTCCTATCCACTCAGTCAGTAGCCAGGGAAAGAGAGTTCTGTATGTAGGGTTTTACAGGCCAGGCCTGGAAGTGGCCCACATCTTTTCTGCCCACATTCTATTGGTCATTGTTCAGTCACAAGCCTCACCTAATTGTAAGGGAGGTTGGAAATGTATTCTAGTTGCATATATGGGGAGAAAATAGTTTGGTAAACAACTAGCTAGTCTTCCCACTTTCAGTGCACTTTCCAAACTGCTCCCTTGTCTGTTTTCTCCTCCATCATGATTTTAGTTAGAGTCAGCCTTCCATTCTACCATTAGGGCTTAGGTTTTAGTTGAAAACATTCTATAAAAGAGTGGAAAAATACAGTCCAATATTCGCCCTGAATTACAAATTACTAAAATCAGATCCCTTCTTAGAAACAGGTATATTCTAGCACTCCCTAGAATAGTGTCTGGAATATATGTGTCCAATAAATGTCTGATGACTAAGTGAATAGATGACAAACCACCCATCTCTATTGTTGATCCTGAGGATCTTGGGATTCTGGAGCATAAAGGGAGAAGAGAAATAGAAAAATAGCATAGCAAGTTGGAGAGAGGGTTAAAATTACTTTCAGTCTTTAGTGGAGTAAAGGGGA